>NC_056728.1:1881362772-1881550272 GCF_019279795.1 Protopterus annectens | reverse complement strand
GAAGGTAAAAAAATGATGCATTCTTTAGAGAAAGGACATCAGATGCATGGAACAGATTTAATGATTTAAAGAACGCAAGTATCATGTATTACTGCTTAGGAGGAATGCATTGGGAGCCTGCAGCTAAGCAGGTACATGATGAAAAGATTGAGGGCCGGATTCACGATGGCTTGCATGGAGGATAAGAGTAGAGTAAGACTCCATGCAGCCAACATGACCACCGTGCGATCCAGGAACAGCCGGTAGGGACGTGCAAGAGAGCTCCTAAAATGACTCTTACATGGACAGGGCTAGGATATACAAATTACCTCAATTGCTGGCGAAAGCTATGCAAATGAGGTAAATTTGCGATCCAGGAAACCCAAACCTATCTGAGTAAGAGTAGTGTTATTTGCAGAAATGTACTCCGTTGACAACTAAGTACCTTTCTGCAAATAGCAAAACGGAGCCATGACAGCTCAAAAAAAGGATGCATCCAGTTGAGGAAGCATGCCAATGGCCAAAAATATGGCCATTGGCAAAGTTCCCCTTTGCAAAATAAAAAAAAAAATGTTTTTTTATCCCAATCTTCGAAGTTTAAGCATAGCGCAGCGTCGCACAAACATGCTGTGCTCTAAAAACCAGAAAACCAATAATTAAAATCCACAAATATGGATTTTATTGTAATTCTTAATTTACAATGCAAGGGAATGGCAGGCTGAAGACAACATGGCTACCGAGTAGAAGTTGCTAAGGGGGGAAGCTCAGTCTAAAAGATGTAACCAAGCATTAGTAGGCAATCCTATGCAGATGAGGGTAAGGATAGTGAATCCCAAGTTTACATAGCAAATGAGCAAAGTCAGTGGAGTGTAGGAGTAGGATAAGGGGAGTATCAGAGTAGAAGATAGGTGATATCACAAGGGGGGGTATGTATGAAAGAATGTAAGCTCATTGGAGCAGAGTGACATGTGTTTGCTGTCAGTTACTCATCACTGGAAGAGGTGTGTCAACAGGTAACCTAGCTAAAGGCAAGAAATTGAAGGTGTATGCCGTGGATAACTAGTAAGCGACCAAGAACAATGCAGGACAACCTTCAGGTTTGTACGAAACCAACACAGCAGGAAACGGAACGGAACCAGCGTTGTTTAAGTAATCCAAGTTTATTGAAGTAAAACAAGTAAACCACCAAATGGTAGATAAAGTTAATGCCAACAAGTATAAAATTCTATTCTTCACTGAGCAACAACGTGAACACAGTAGTAATCCAATAAGTCAAGCGCTTTCGCCCGGGCTCTCCCGGGCTTTTTCAAGATACTTTTGTTCTGCAACCTGTGTCCTTATATACCACCTGGTTGCTTAATTAATTATCTAAATGTTTCAATTAGGACTTTTTTAAAAAGGAATTCCTGTAATTAAAGTTATATTCCTTTTGTAAAAACAATTATGTTAAAATTCTTAAGATATTTTTTTAAAAAGTTAAAAAGTTAATAAATGTTGCCGTTGTTTTGCAACATGTTTTACCTTCCTTAGCCCATTCGCTCTATTGTGAAATGTTTTTCTTATAGTAAGGTTACTGTTTCTGCAATGAAATTAAACTAGTTTTTTACATTGTATTGGACTCCTTTGTTTGAATAAGTAGCAGCAAGTGTTGTCAGGAGTTTGTCATGTATAGTGTTTACCATCTTTTAGTATTGGGTCAATCTTATTACACTAGTGTATTCGCATTTTATGGAAACTGTACTACTTTGTATTCTTTGTTTAAAATTATTCATTTTTATCAAACTAAACAATGTTTGATTTTATATTACATCAATTTGTTGTATTCATTATGCATACTAATAATGTATGTCTCTATGAAGTTATATATACCCATTTTGTAGTTTTAATATTTTTATTTTCAATGTATATTTAAAGTAATTTCACATTCTGATTATTAAAATATTAAATAAATAATAAATAATGACCTGATAAATAATAAATATTAAATATTTATTTGTCTGTTTAATAAATATTTAATAAATATATAAATACATGTTTGTTTATTTAATTTATTTTATATGATGAATAAATACATATTAAATAATTGATAAATAATTATGCGTTACATATTCTACCTTTTATGTTAAATAAGTAAAAAGTCCAACATTTAAAATCATAAAACCATTTAAAACCTGTGTTTCTAGTGCCTAAGTGTTTTTACATTAACATTGTTTTGTTTATAGCTTTGCCCTTCTCTGTTTTAATACACTACTTATGCTGACCTGTTCATTCATCCCTGGTGCTTTTGCAGCATTCAGCTTGATTTGCCAAACTAGTTCTCTGTATTCCAGGGATGTTTCCCAGTCACCCCCTCTAATGTCATTTTTTACCTGCTCAAGTACTAAGAATTTTAAGTTCATTTGTTTACATATTAGAGAATGTTTAAAGAATGCATTTGTTTCTTTCTTTGTTTTGATTTCATAGGAATGTTCGTAAACTCTTCTTTTTAATGTTCGTTCTGTTTTTCCTATGTAGAAAGATAAACAATGTTGGCATATTCCCAGATATATTATGCCCTTCGAATTGCAATTGTAATGTCCTAGTGAATATAACCCTAACTTTCTCGACTTTAAGTATAAACCTGTATCATTCAGCATAAAAGTACATTGATTACAGGCCCCACATTTATAGGTACCCCTCATTAATTTTGTGTTGTTTGGGTTATTACCTATTTCTTTTTCAAACAGATTTTTAAGGTTATTGTTTTTCTTCCTTATAAATTTTGGTAATGATGGAATCATCTTATTAATTTCCGAATTGTTTGATAATATTGGCCAATATTTTAAAATGATGGCTTCTATTTCTTTGTTGTCACTGCTAAAAGTGTATGCAAATGCTTGATTTTTGTATTCTTCTTTGTTTTCAATTCTTTTTGTATTATTCATTATTTCAGTATTTAAAAGTGGGGCATATTTTTCATTTCTTTTTGTTGTGATCTCATTTGTTACAGCATTAATCAGACTTATGCCGTGGATAACACTAACGTTTCTTGTTGAAGTGCTTGCAACATGTTTGCAGGCGTGTGCACACCTGTATGTGCATGCATGTGTGCCTTTGTGCACGCATTTTAGCAAGGATAAGCAAGTTTTAGTCTGTGTAAGCATGTGTGCGCACGTGTAAGCTGGTGTGCGCGTGCTTGCGCTTGTATGCATGGTGCTGCCCCCCTGAGGAAACAGAAAGGGAAAAGGAAGCACAACAAATAGTAGGAAGTTAACCAGGGAGAACTAGCAGAACTAGCAGGTGAAAACAATCAGAATCAGGCAATTACACAGGCAGTACACTAGCCCAGCCCAGCACTTAAAACTCTGCAAACAACTTTCCACCATATTTTCCTCAGAGACACTGCAACACTGCAGTAAACTAAGAGAAGTGAAAACTTAAAAAGCTTTACTGAGACAAAAAATGTTAGGGGCTTCCATTGCTGTTATAAGGCGACATATGCAACATGCTGAGGGTGGTGACAATGCGAATGCTGCTGGACAACCCACAGTGAGGAGACAGAGAAGAGTGTACAGGCCCAGGGTAACCTATCAGGGGCTAAATGAGCTGGAGATAGTGGAGCGCTATAGAGTGGACAGAGACCTCATGCAGCAAATTGTTGAGCTGTGCAGGCCATGCCTCACACACAGAACCAACAGAGGGGAACCCATCCCAGTGGAAACCAAGGTATGTGTTGGCCTAAGAATATTAGCAACAGGTACCTTCCAAAGACCAACTGGTGATATGATGGGGATATCACAGGCATCAGCATCCAGGGTACTACACCAGTTCCTGGATGCCATGTTAGCACATGTTGGTGATGATGTATATTTCCCCAATTCCCGTAAGGTATTGGCCAGCAATATGCGTCTTTTCCAGCAAATAGCGGAATACCCTGAGGTAGTGGGTGCAATAGACTGCACGCACATATGCATTAAAGCATCAGCCGGTGAGCAGGGTAGGGTCTACTTTAACCGTAAGGGCTTCCCCTCCATCAACTGCCAGGTCATGTGTGATGCCCAGGGCATAATACTGAATGTGTGTACTGGCTGCCCTGGAAGCTACCATGATTCCCATATCTGGCATCTGACACAGCTGTACCAGACATATGCCAATGGGGACATCCCTCATGGTAACCTAGTGGGGGATGCTGGCTATGCACTGGAGCCGTGGCTGATGACACCCATCAGAAATGCACACACACCTGAACAGGAGCACCATAATGAGGCACACGCACAAACATGAAATGTAATCGAGCATGTGTTTGGGCTGCTCAAGTTACGGTTCCGGTGCCTGGACACATCTGGTGGAGCCTTGCAGTACTCATCAACTACATGTACCCAAATTGTCATGGTATGTGCTATGCTACATAATATGATCCTGCAAAAACAGCTGCAACAGGAGCAGCATAGGCCCGGGCCAAACAGCCCCCCCACCATTGCCAAGGCCGTCACAGGCAGAGCATGACTCGGAGGAGGAAGAACCTGAGCCTGCCCCAGTAGGCAGAAGGAGGTGTGCCCAGTATGCTTTGGCCTTGGCAAAGTGGCAATGCATAGCACATACATTGGCTCAGTAGGAACCATGGAAATGATACCTCTCTCTGACTCGCACATATAGTAAAAGGGATGCCTAACTTGACACTACCTGTTTTCAAACATGTTTAGGGAGTGTAGTATGTGCATCCGACATAGGCAGCCCTGCAGCACCACCTGAGGCATGTATGCTATGTTTTAAGCAATATAAAGCAGTGCTAAACAGCTTTTACCACTATTTAGTATATGTAAACAAAATTGCACACACTAACTAGCACAACTTTGGTCAATGTTGAGCAATATCGGGCAACATTCAGCAATGTTGGTTAACGTTGAGCAATGTTGGGCAAGCTTGGTCAAAGTTGGGCATAGTTGAGCAAAACCAGGTAAACATGCTCATATTTGCTCTACTGGTCCTTAAGCAGTCTTGTCTGCCCAGTATGAAAATATAAAGCAGTGACAGGCCTCGAACCCAGGATACTGTGCACTACAGTCATAGTACTGAACCACTAAACCATGACAGTATTTCACTGGTCAGCCTGTATGAAGAAATGTTGATAAGTCTATGCAAAGTATCTTATGGAAACCCTGCAGGCACAGCATACTCCCTGTTGAGTTATGACACAAAGCTGAGCCCTGCAGTAAAAATATAACCTGATTTTCAACACACATATAGTATAAATGTCAATATTGGGCATGTTCACACACATTAAGAAATGTAGTGGACTTCAGACAGCAACATACTGAAAGGTCACACTGGGCATGCTCACACACTTGAATAAATGAGACAAATGTCAGGCAGCAAAACACTGAAAGGCCAAACTGGGCATGCTCACACACTTAAGCCATGTCTGAGTACAGCAGTAGGCCACACATATCTGGCAGTTGCACGTGTTAACCCAGGAACCTCTCACTATTCACCAATCTGCCTTGTGCACACAGTTATATGACAACAGACACATATATAATATATTGGAACCCTGTCATAATCAAATATGCACTACAGATACTTAGGTTCTTCATAGAAAGTGGGAAAGCAAAGAAGATAAAAAAGCTGCAATCAGTATCATCAATAAACAATGTGCACTCCAAACATTATCATAGGTTCATAGGTTGATACTAGGTTATCTGCCCTAGGGCATTTATAAGTCTAGCCAGAGTGTGTTTGGCTTTCACCACCCTGTTAGATTAGTAGACTGTGCCTGTGAATAGTCGGTCACACAAGATAGCCCTTTTACAGTTAGTTTATTGTGCCTCTGTCTAGCAAGGACCCAGAAGAGATCCCAGGGGTAAACATACGATCACCCATCCACTCATCAAGATTTCTCCTGAAGAGGGTCAGTGAGGGGCTCTGCCTAAGCGGGACTGTGATTTCATTCCAGAGTGAGGGGAGCCTCTGTGATATGAATCTGTCCCTCCAGCATGTCCTATTAATTTCTGTGCTGAGGTTTAAGTCCCTGGAGCGTGTAGCTCTAAGGGATTCAGATATGCTGAGGTGGAGCATGTCCATTAATTCTGGGTTGGACATGGCTTTATACGTCAGGCACAGATCGCATCTGAGTAGGTGGTAAGCAACTGAGTAGAGCTGAAGTTACTTTAGCCAAACTGCGCAGGGCATCTGTGTGAGTCTCTAGATCCACTTGGTGAGGTACTTTTGTGGCCATTACAGTTGCTGCAGGTGTCGGGTAAGGTACATCCCAAATGGGGCATTGTATTCAATCATGGGCCTGACGAGTATAGGGGCACAATGACCTCTCTTGATCTAGATGTGAAACCTTTTGGGATAAGGTGGGCTATATAGAAAGTCTGTCTAATCACTTTGGCAATGTGATTGTCAAAGGCGTGATTACTATCTACTCGGGTCCCCAAATCCCTAATAACTTCTTCCGTACTTGATGGATTACCACCTATGTGGTAATGTGCAGGCACTTTGTTATTCCCAAAGGGGATGACTATGCATTTTATGGCATTTAGCTTTAGGCCATGGCTCTGGCACCAGTTATCCATCTCTGTGAGACCCTTTTGGATGATGCTTGTGTCAGCTGGAGAGTCGATTATGGCACCCAGTTTGCAGTCATCTGCGAACTTGGTCAGCCATAGTCCTCCTGTGTTAGCCTGTACGTCAGGGAAATATATACTGAACAAGAGAGGTCCCAGGACTGAGCCTTGTGGGACGCCACTTGTAACTGTTGTAGAGTCAGACATGGCACCTGCAATTCTGACCATGTGGGTGCTATCCCTGATCCAGTTTGCAATCTATCTTGTGACATATGTGCTGATATCTAAGCTGGTTAGCTTATTTATGATGCCCGAGTGGGTTATTGTATCGAAGGGTTTTGCGAGGTCCAGGTAGGCTGTGTGGAGTACTTTCCCTACGTCTATGGACCTGGTAACTGTTTAAAGAAGTTGACCAGGTTCAAGAGGTAAGATCTGCCCTCAACAAAGCCGAATTGGGTAGGATCCAGTGACTATAGGATCCCGATGTCTTTGTTTATGAGTTCCATGATGATACGCTCCATAGCTTTGCAGACCAGGCTAGTTAGGCTTATAGGGCGATAGTGTCTGGGGTCCATTGTGGCACCACCTTTGTGGAGTGGGACCACTGTTGCTGTACACCATTCCTTGGGTACATATCCTGTAGTAAGTGTGATACTGAACAGTGAATTTCTGTGAGGGTTAAGTTCTTCATGAAGCTCGTGTAAGACGCAGGCAGGGACACCATCTAGTCCCATTGATGCTGTGTTTTCTGCTTTGGAGAGGACAGCTCTCACGTGTTCATCTGTGATGTCAGCGAGGCTACAATATGTTGGGATGGACATTTACTCTTTCGGCGGGATGGGGGGAGATATTTGCACTTAACCTGTCTGCTAGGATGTTGTCAGTGTCTGTGGGTTCAGTGCATTTTTTATCATTTTGCACTAACTCAGAGCATATCTGGGAGTTGACACCCAAGTTCCTTACATAACTAAAGAAGGCCTTGTGATTGTCCTTAGTGTCTGATGCAATTTTCCTTTTGAAGATGGCCTTAGATGAATTCATGAGTGATCGTAGCTTCTTGCTGGTACTGATCAGAGATGCCTTCCCTTTTTGGGATTGTGCTCTATCATGTAGTAGACTCCTCCTTTTGTTGTATAGCTTATTTATGGCTGGGGTCCACCACACAGGTACCCTGCCTTTGGAGGAGTGAGTCTTGTTTTTATTTGGGATAGCACGATCCATGCATTCCAGTAGGTGTCCATAGAATGCATTTGTAAAGGTTTCTGCAGTTTGAGCCATATTTACCACTGTCCTGGGGTCTTTGAAGGATACCACCTCGGTTTTGAGAAGTGTGACATTTGCTTTTGAGAAGTTCTTCACCGAGATTACATTAGTTGGGGGTGGGGCCTGGATATGGATATCCAGTGAGATAAATGTATGGTCTGACCTTACCAATGAGGGGTATACCTCTGGTGTGGAACACAGAGTCCCCATGTTGGTGATGACCAGGTCCAATATGTTTTCCCCTCTTGTGGGGGTGGTGACCAGTTGTGCCATAGCATTTGAGTTTATAAATTCTAGCAACCATTGGGTGAGGGTGTTGGGGCTTGAGTAGCATTCCCAGTCAATGTTTGGGTAGTTGAAGTCACCCAATATAATGGTGTTTGGAGAGACCTTCATATTCTCCAGTGTTCGCAGGAAAGCCGAGTGGGGTTCCTGAGTTTGGGAGGGAGGTCTGTAGCAGGCTACAAACTGAAAGGCAGTTTTGCCCACTGTTAGTTGCACATGGATGGTCTCCGATACTTCGTGCAGTGCTACTAACCTGGAGGTGTGTGTATCTGTGATGTATATGGATACTCCCCCTATTTTTGTTGGTCGGTCCGAGTTTTGTGGCCAAAAAGCATGGTATGAAGTATAACCTGGTAGTGCTGGGGTGCTTTCGGGAGTCTTGAACCAGGTGTCTGTTACTGCACAGATATCGATATTCTCCATACTGAGGTGAGCCTTGAGTGGATGCATTTTGAGGTTTAGACTTCTGGCGTTGAGCAGCATTACCTTAGTTTCTTTTACCTTGTATTGTCTGTGGAGGTGGGTTTGTCTTTTGAGCCTTGCCTAAAAAAGGCACTATGGGGGTGGCAAGATCCTTAGCCAGTATTCGAAAGCCCAGGGGTGACAGGTGCAAGCCATCCCTAGCGAAGCAACGTGGCATGTCGAGCATGTCATCCTAGGCTAACAGACACTGGATCCCCTTTGAGTGACACCAGCTCGTTAGCCAACTGTTAAAATTGATCATTTTGTCTTTATACTGTGGCATCATTCTTGGTGAGGGTAAGATGCTACACAAGGTCAGGGTCATACCGGCCTGGGCTACATGATCAGAAAGCTCCTCTATGTCTCTTTTCATGTAGTCCAGGGAGGAACATCTGAGATCATTCACGCCAGCATGGACAATGACGGACCATATTTGTGCTTGCTTTGGAGTGACCTGAGTGCATGTGTTATGTGGCAGATCCTGGCACCCAACAGACAGCTCAAAGTGACCTTCTCCTTGTTCAGCCTAGTGAGTGGGACGTCATTGTGTCTGACAATAGAGTCACCTATTACAAGTGTATTAGGTGTGTTGTTTAGCCTTAAGGGCAGTGACTGTGTGGCACACTGACTTTGTGAACTATGTGATATGTGGGTATTGTTGTGGGGTAGCAGTTGTTTGGGTGTCTGCTTTGGAGGTCTCTGCTGCTTAGGCAGATTTTTATTTAGAGCCTCCGAGTATGTTTTTATGTGGTAATGTGTTTTGTTTGCTGTTATTATAGGTCTATGTGAGACTGGATTTGTGGTGTGTGTGGTTACCTACACCACCTGATAGACTGTGCCAGTCATGGGTCGAGAGAGCTCAGCCTCCTGTTTGTCTATATAGTTGCATCTCTCACATATATCTGAGTTTGTTGGGCGGAGGAGAGGGTTGTCTGTGTACATAAGGCAGTTGTAACATTACCTCAAAATTCCCATATTCACCAGCGGGACTGGAGAGTACACACGGAACTGACCTTTGGACATGTCAGGATATTATGATGAAATACTCTTTTGACTGATCATAAAGGATCAGTAGGGTGTTAAGTGTGTAAAAGAGTATAGCAGGGGTTTAGTGCTTAGGTTTGTCGGTGTATTGGAAAGATTATCTGCGAAGGAGTCCAGACAGAACCATTACACTTCCTTCGGCTATGTCATAAATAGCAATGTACACTCATATATGTCCTGAGTCAGGGCCAACTGTACATGACTGACAATGCTGACATCCTGTCAGACAGGCCCATACATACATACCCCCCTCCCACTGACAAAAGGCCCTATTATCATACCAGGAGATATTACATGTAGAATGGGTAAACAGCTCCTTCCAAAGCCGAAAACATGGCATCAATTGGATTACATTGTTTCCCTATATGTGTCATAAGTGAACTACAGAACAAACAGACCCTACACCTGAACAGTCTGTTGAGCCTTACCTTCTCTACAGGATATGAAACTGTTGAATGGGTTACAGCAACATATGGCACACTCCACAAGTGTTGGTGCACAACAGACCATGGGAACTATAGTCCTATAAGCCTATGAAGTCTGATCTGCAAGGCCGTGGAGTCCATCATGATTGCAGTCATAAACAGAGCTATTGGAAGCCAATAAAGACACAACCCTACCAACTTTGGCTTGTTCATAGACAAATCATGGTTCCCAAGCCTGCTAGACTGTTTGCAAGGCAGCCACCCAGGACATACATCACTGAAAGGAGCTACACATGTCCCACATAGACTTTGAATAGCCCTTTTCCAACTTCCCAGACACATGTCGTATCCACAAAATCAACAATCTGTGCATAAATCTGTATTGTCATATGATGGATTGGCAATTGGTCTACAGATAGATCACACAAGCTAAGAATTGTGGAGCCCTGTTCAAGCTGTTAACACCTGCTGTCCCACATGGTTCAGTCCTGGGATTGCATAAAACAAACTGCACACACATTACCATGTCCAGTCTGATGATGTCAGCATCCCACAAATATAGCAGGAGAAAAGAAACCATCCAGTAAAGCATAGAGAGTGTCATGTTAATGCGGATCTCTCTAGTATCATAACATAGTTAGGTAGGGGTTTCAATCCTGCAATTGCTGTGTGTGTTGGTGTGTGTGTGATTTCCTTTGAGAGGAGTACCCTTTTTGGTGACTAGGAAAACACATTAAAAGAGGTAAATTCCACTTTGGCAAGTCTGATGATGTCAGTATCCCACAAATACAGCAGTGGAAATGAAAACTCCCAGTACAGCATAGAGCGTGTCATGTTAATGTGTATCTCTCTAGTATCATAACATAGTTAGGTAGGGGCTTGAATCCTGCAATTGGTGTGTGTGTGGAGGGGTGTGTATGATTTCCTTTGAGAGGAGTGCCCTTTTTGGAGATAGGAAAACACATTAAAAGAGGTAAATTCCTCTTTGGCAAGTCTGATGATGTCAGTATCCCACAAATACAGCAGTCGAAAAGAAAACTCCCAGTACAACATATAGCGTGTCATATTAATGCATATCTCTCTAGTGTCATAACATAGTTAGGTAGGGGTTTGAATCCTGCAATTGCTGATTGTGTATGTGTGTGACACTGTTGGTCAATGTGTTGTGGGCTTTGCTTTTACTACTGTATGACATATCAGTAAAACAACAGTATGTGCATTGCACACTTCAGGTACCTGTGTGGCAAATACATATATGTACATGTGACCTCAATTAGTTCATAGGTGTGAAGCCTGCTTTCTACATGAATACATCTGTTACCACTGACAGTTTGTGCTGCTGCTTCTCAGACCTTAGGTCACATATGTATGTTTGTGACAAGGCCAGCCACTGTAGTGTTCTGTGACCTAGGTCATCTGTGTCACACACACCCATGACAGTTTCTATAGAATAGTGTGAGTGAGGGTTCATGCCTGGGGTATATTTCAGACATGTTCGAACACAACAAAGTCTGTCAATAATGGGCATTCATTATAGGTGTACAACAACTCCATGGATATGCGTACAGACCCCTTATTGCTTACGTGATACACCGAGGGACTTCAGAATACCTTTGGAAATGTGAATACCAAAGGACAGATGCCATAACATGTGGCTGTATGTACACATCGGTACCTCTTCTACATGTTGTGGGCTACTACCTATGTGGTACTGTCAGGATACTATGTTTAGTAAATGTGGATGACTATGCTATAGTTGGCTTATAGCTTTACAGCATGGGTTGGTCAACAGGTATCTGTCTGTATGATACCCTTGTGGAGGATAAGTGTCTCATCCAGAGAATGCATTGTTGGCCACAGTATGCATTACCAGATGTGGACGGACATATCCCTAGTGTGTTTGCTTGTACCTAAGAGGGCTACATGCCAAACAAGAGTGGTCCCAGGAATGGGTGGCGGTCAATACCACTGGTTACTGGTATAGTATAGTACCGGAAGGATTCAAATGCTACTGTGTATCCTACATCTGTGTGTCAGTTGTCAAGACATCATCTAACGATTGGTTAAAGTCAGGCTGTTGAGGTTATGTATACTACCAGAATGCAAACCATTGACCGATATTAACAGTATCACCCACAGCATAGTGTCAAACCATGTCATACACACATGTGTACCCAAGTTGAAACATATGTGTAGTAAAATGCATACTGGCCAACGAAAGAAAATATGAAGTGTTAACACTGTGTAATACAGGGCATGTCACCCTTCCCATGTGTCCACTATGCACGTACATGCAGACAGTGCACCTCCACCATGTTCACAAATGTACATCTGAAAATCTGTACTGCACACATCACACACGTACTGTCCACTCACCAACACATGCTGCCAGAACCACACACATTAGCCAAGTGGCACATGGGCGGACAATACATTTTTGGAATTAACACTGGTGTAAACAATACTACATTGATAATCATAGCTTTAATGCATCATGTCTGCTCAGATATACCTACAAGGATATCAATACACTTTACTGTTGACAACATGCTAACATTGCTACACTGTTATTAAGTCACCCTGTGCATCAGCACCATGTTAGCCTGTTTCTGCATCAATGTTACAGATGACAGGAGGTGGCACAGTTTCATCATATGCACAGGGTGTGTTGTTGGTTTGCCAGAGCCTGACAATGACCCATCCAATCGACATGTGTGTGTGTGTGTGTGTGTGTGTGTGTGTGTGTGTGTGTGTGTGCGTGTGCATGTGAGGGGCAACAGTACAGCATGGATCAATCTTGATGTAATGTGTGTGTGTGTATGTGTTAGCCCTAGGTGTTTGGTTTATGTGTGTGTGTGTCTGCATGCACACAGTTCCACCATGTGGCTGCCGAATACGGGAGGTTGTGGGACAGCCACAGACTATACCTGCTAGGCTGTACAGATCACTATCTCTGGCCATGGGCACAATACCTGTGCCTGGCAGGGGTGCCATGGACAGTATCAGGTACTAAGCCAGACTGGGTACTATCATCAGAGGCAGAGGGATGTTAACTGGACCCATGTCTCTGCTGGAACTGGCCAGAGCCACATGCATGTGGTTGTCTAGGACGGTCTATTGACAACCCAGCCCCAACATTGCTGGGGCTGGTACTGCCACTACGGGAGCGGCAGTGACTTATGTGTCATCCGCGACGACTGCCAGCTGATGATGTTGCTGGCATGCGTCCACGTCAACGTCTCAGCCATCCTGCACTGTCCTGGCACATGGACCTGAAATTGCGGAGGACATCTAGTGTCTCCCCCCAACGTCTATCAATGACTTTGGTGTAATTACAAATGGCACCAGCAAGGTCACGGATACTGTCATTGATAGTGGTGTTATGGGCCCTCTGCGCCCTTAGTCCTTGCCTGGTGTACCATTCCATATGTGCCTGTGCCTGCATTACAGCCCGGAACATACCTGAGGTTGTAAGACCTGTGGGGGCACGTCTGCCAGGGGCATTATGACCAGCAGTGCTCCCACGAGAACCCCTGGACATATGCCTATGTAGTACCATTCCAGGAGTCTGGGTATGCCTGCTGTGAGGGGATGCATGTGCCATAGATATCACACTATCCTGGTCAATGCCTACTGTATGCTGTCCCTCAGCTAAGGCCATTGGTGTTGAGGGATGTATTGGCAGTAGGAATGTGTACATAGATGGGGTGGAAAGCTGGGTACTGTTGATTGGCGGACCAACGACAGACTCTGTCAAACCTGCCTGGACCACAACACATGTATCATCATGTCCACTATTTGTGGCAGTGATTTCAGTTTCCCTGCTGCACTCATCCAACACAAACTCAGCACCAGTGAGAGGAAGACAGGAAACACACTTTACAATCTGTACATGATGTTAGCACACATGCACACATGCACACATGCACACATGAACACATGCACACATGCACACATGCACACATGAACACATGAACACATGCACACATGCACACATGAACACATGAACACATGAACACATGAACACATGCACACATGCACACATGCACACATGAACACATGCACACATGCACACATGCACACATGAACACATGCACACATGAACACATGAACACATGCACACATGAACACATGCACACATGCACACATGCACACATACACTACCCACACACACACACACACACACACACACACACACACACACACACACACACACACACACACACACACACACACACACAAACACACACACACACACCAACAGCAATACAGAACATACTCATTAGTGGTTGATGGCGGAGTACAGTATCGCAAGCCAAAGAGTCATATCACATGTGTCAGCATGCAGGATGTGTGTTGCTCAACAGCATGCAGTGCGAGTCTAGAAAGTCCTTGTTGATAACAGTATACATGTCTTTGATGCATGTGTGTTGTTCAATGATTGGCCTCACCCTGGAACACAATGTGTACATGGACACAACATTGCTGTGCAAGTATGAAATGCTTTCCGATGTCCTGTGAACCATCACTCATAGGTATAAATATCATGGCCCGATGCACACAACTGTCAGGTGTATAGCAATGAATGCTATGTGTAGTACTGTAGTTGCTGTAACTAGATGTAGTGTAGTACCATGAGCCATCATCAGGCAGCATCATGTGGTCACTCAAGGCCACTAATGTATGCCACACTGGCAACTATCTTGCTGTACCTGACCTGCACCACTTTGGCTACATTAACCATTTCACAGGCAGTTGTTATATGGGTATGTAAGGTGTTCAATAGGGAGCATTGCCTAACATGAATGTGTTGTGTGTTGAAGAGTGTCGCACTGACCCATGATAGGCCTCTACCCCTCAGGTATAGTATGTGTGCTGTGTTGATGACATTTGGGATACTGGAGTCTGACCTTACAGCAGGTGTCTACATACGCCATGTTTATCATATTAATACTTACTGCGTATGACAAAGTGGTGTATGTTGTGTGCATGTGTATTGACTCTGCCTATACAATGTCCACTACAGTGTACCACAATTGGTTGGGATGCTCTATGTATTGCATGTGTTTGATGCAGCTACTCATGTTACTGGAATGTGCATAGTCCCACAGAAAACATGCAGAACATGCATTATGTGTAAATGTTTTACATGTGTATATGGCCTACAACTTTCCTATGACATGCACATGTTATATGCTATATTAAATGTAGAACACTCACCAGCATGGTTCTGCTGTCTTGCTATCACACCAGAGGGACTTACAAGGATATGAGACAGTTTGTCAGTGTCAACAACTATGGCATTGCTGCTGTGAGTTTTCAATTTTACAGTAGTACAACAGGTGACAGTCACAGGCATACAGATTATGTACCAAATTATCAGTATTGCATGACACCAGGCTCCACATCTTTTAAATACAAAGTACACATCTGATAAATGCATGTTCTAACAATCGAGCTAACAGTAGTCTACAGATATGCCATGTTACCTGCACACTCTGAGTCAACTTGCTGGGTGACTCTGGCCTCCATGATGACAGATGTCTGTTGTAGTGGTTGGCCAGGAGCCACCACGCTGAGGAGCAGCTCTTCCACTCTAGTGAGGGGTGGATGTGTTGCTGCACCATCACCTGTGGCAAGCTGTTGTCGGTGGACATCGGAGGCATGCTGCCGGACATGTCTAATTAAATCACTGCAGTGATGGCGTACCTGCTCATAAGTCCGGTTATGCATGCTTACGTCATTCACCCAATGGACAACATCCTGTCACAGTGCAGTGCACCCATGCTGGTCCTGGCTGGTTCTGGAGAACAGCAGGTTGTGATGTTGTATTAGGGTGTCTAGGATTATTTCCTCCTCTTCAGGGGAATACACAGGTTTGCGATTGTGAGACATGTTCCTGGAAGACAATAAAACAATAATTGTGAGCAAGTCATGTGGCACACTTAACATTCTAAAGTACAGACATCAATGAAATGCCATATATAGCAACCTATTGGCTGTCAGTAGATACACACTTTTAATACTACATATCACTGCTCAGCTCACAACTGCCTAACAGTGTCTGGCACATTCTATATATTAAACCATGTTCTGCGCAGCAACAAAGTGAAACCAGTATGTAAGACTATACAACAGTACACAATGTACCACCTAGCCACATGAGGTATATATCAAGCTAATGGATGGAGAATGATGTCATCCATTGCAATGAATGTAAAGTACAGTTACAATATTACCAGTATACCACAGTAGTCATTGATGCCAACCCCCTGCCTAACATATGTGCACAGTTGTTGATATAGGTGGCATACTGCTGTAGTAGACTATACATGTTGCTAGATAGACACTTATACCCTGTAACACAGATATGATTGAGGGCATGGTACAGGCATAATTACACACACATCAGGCATACATACAACACACAAATGTATGCCAACCCAGATGAGCTTTACCTGTGTACCATACAGTACTGTGTGTCACTACTTACAAAACCTTATGCCTGAGGTATGTAATCTGTGAGGACTTCAGGGATGACACAAAACAGTGTTTCCAAGCAATGTGAACATGCACCATACTGTACTGTTTAGGCCTACAGCTTCAGGTAGTACTACAGTTCATATGGGAGTTGGATTCAACAGCAGTACCACTCACTAAGCATACATGTATTGCTTTAGCCTACAATGGGACACCACAGTCGACAACAAGGGACTACGTCACACCATATGCCATGCTACTTTTTCTGCCTAACAATAGCATACACATCTTTTTCTGGGATCACAGCTAGGACACAAACTACCATGACAGAAACAATGTCACACTAAGCTATCACACCTTTATAAACCTTGCACACATTCAACAACACATTCACCATCATACTCAGTCAACCTCACATATTAATTATTGCACTAAGTACATGTGTGTGTGTGTGTGCTTCATGTCATGGGTAGATAATATGCTATTGGCCCTAGGGCCTACAGCAGCCTAGCCATACACTACCCTGGCCTTTGACACACATGTAATTTAATTTCACTTGCCCCTGTCAACCAGAGCCACAGAAGTGATTCCTGGGGTGTATTTCCTATCTCCCAAACAATCATCAGGAGTATTTCTGACAACTACTAATGAGGAGCTTTGTTTGCTATTGATAGGTGGTTTGTTCCAGAGTATGGCATGTCTCTGAGTTAGGACTCTATCCCTCCAGCATGTGCTGTTTAGTGAGCTGACAAGGTGTAGAGCCCTAGAGCGTGTATCTGGGAGGGATTGTAATATGTTTACGTGGAGGATGTCCAACAGCTATGGATGTGACATAGCTCAGTATGTCAGGCAGAGGTCACCTCTGGGTAGGCGGTATGCAACACAGTGTAGCTATGGTTTTGTGAGTCGGTCTGCATAGGCCATCTGTTTGAGGCTGGTATTACTCTTTGTGATGTATGTCTGTGGATTTTCCAGTTGCTGTAGTTGGCATTTAAGTGTGATAAGTAGAGGGGAACACTGACCTATATTTCCCTAGATGACACACCTTTTGTGATGACGTGTACCACGTAGACAGAATACATGACCAATGTGGCACTGTGATTATCAAAGGGGAGGCTACTGTCCACCTGTGTCCCATGTTCCCTTATCACACCTTCGGTGTTAGGTAGACTACCACCTATGTGGAAGTTAATGGGTACAGTGTTCTGGCAAGAAGGGATGGCACTGCAGTGTCAACACTGAGCTTCAGTCCATACCTTGGTCACCAGGCACCTGCCGCAGTATGTATGCCCCATGTCTCTTTCCTATATATATATATATATATATATATATATATATATATATATATATATCTGCATATCTATATATATAGTCTATATGTCTATATATATATCTATATATATCTATATGTATAACTGTATATATCTATCTATATATATATATATATATATATATATATATATATATATATATATATATATACACAGATACACACCCACACATACATACACACATACATATAAACATTCATTGCTGTACATATAGATCTACATATAGGCACATATACAGTCCACTATTCATGGTGGGAATAGCACTTATGTGACAGTTGTGAGATATACAGTTATGTAATAATATTGTACAGTATTGTGCAGACTGCATTGAAGGTGTTTTCAGCCCATGTAGCTTTAGCAGGCCTCACTGGCTACAACACTGCAAAAATGACAGAGCATACTCACAGCGTTTAACCACCACATGTCATATACCAGCACTGCATGCTATTGTCTTTTCCACACACTACAACCTACGTAGACATATGCACATAACAACCTTCAACAACGTATATATGTATACCCTTCACAAACAGTTGCAGTATGTCCCTTGTCCTATGCACATGTACAGATACATAGAGATACGTACTGCTGCCAGATATGGATGATTCACAGTATGTAGAGTACTCTTCATAAACATCTACTACATGCCAGCAAATACATATGTGTTACATACCTTTCATTTGTATTGCTGTGTTCCGTTTGTTTTTGAAGGAAATTTGTTTTTCCTTTTTCTTTTCTCTCTGTTACTCTTTATTTTTCTGTGTTTCTCTGTCTGTCTGTGTCTCTGTCAGTGTCTGTGTCTGTGTCTCTGTCTCTATCTCTCTCTCTCGCTCTCTCTCTCTTGCTGCAATGAGATTATTGCATGTGTAGACAGCAAGTACAGCCTGCTTTTCTAGGTATCTGCACATGTGCACGTGATGGCCTCTGCACCAGTTGGTGCCCACCATTCACAAATTGCATGCAGCCTGCTGTGTGGTAATTGCACTACTCACTGTCATAGCAGCCCACTGCTATAAAATGCTAGGTTAGGTAGGCATAGCCCTTTCAGCTTTCCAAAGTGGGGCCCATGCTTGTTTGCTGTGGACACCATTGTGTCAGTCAGAAGGTTGGTATACTTCTTATCTCTGAAGCTAGTGTTGTAGCCAGTGATTTGCATGTTGTACTCAAACCTGAATGTTGCTGCTTCTAGTACACACTTGTCAGTGTAGACTTTTACTCACCCCTCCATATGCCTACACAAGATACATGGGAGTATGTACTTTCTTTTCTAATTAGACAATTAGCTGCCATACAAAAGTAGTTATTGCAATGTGTTCCTCTGGCACATGAACTGTTTGTGAACTACTATACTGTAAATATTAATTATCTCACTTCTGAACAGTTTGTTGTTTGTTTGTGTTGACATTAGCACGGGCTGCTCAAGACAACTGGACACATTTCAGTACGGAGTATGCCTACCTACATCATTGGTAGAGCCTGAGTACACAGGTATATTGTTCTTTTGGGTAGGGGTGCAGAAGTACAGAGAGCATTATATATTATTGTGTGATGTCTATCTTGCTGAACATATAGAGTTGCTGTGTACCTGTTAGTCTAACAAGGCAAGTAGTCTGTCTGCGTAGCTCCCACTTGTGGACATATCCAGGTGGTAGCCAGAGGTTGGCCTATTATTCTTTGTCTGTGCACCACACCAGTCTTTTCTGCACTGGAACATTGGCATTGTCACAGTTGGTTGCTAACAGTACATGGCTACATCCTTTGATATTTCTGTGCTGTACTCCTACATAAGGTGTTTTATTTGCTGCTCAGCAGAACAAGGGCCCTGTCATGCAGGGTGACTAAGGCACTTTTAAGCAGTTGTAAGCGGGTTTACGTGGTTTGCACGATGCTTAGCAATACTTAGCTAAGTGCACACATCCGCACACTCACTCAAACCTGCTAAATACTGCTTAAAAGTGCTTACTCCCGCTAACCCCCGTGCTAATTTCTTTGAAAGAAAAGAAAATGGGGAGATAGTAAAGTGGTGAAAAAGGGGGCACAAAGAGGGGAAGACAGTAGGGAAACAAACTCGAGATGTGCAGCATGGGTGTAGGGAAGGTCCATAGCTGCCCATTTCTTTACCAGCAACATCTGTGCATATGCAAGAAATTTGGAGTGAAATTTGAAACCTTCCACCCCTGGGAGAGGGGTGAGGACAACAAAGTTTGTTGTACTGCCAATTATAATTATCAGTTTACATGTCCAGCGGACATGTGTGCAAAATGGGCAGCTATGTATGGGGTGTAATTTTGTTGTGGGTACAGATTGCCCTTTTTTTTTTCAGGTGAGAGTGGAAAGTGAGGTAAAGGAAGTAGGTATATTTGGGGAGATAGGTTGGGGAGGTAAACAGACAAGACAAACAAGATGCATACAGGGGTGGAGTATGACACATGGGGTGGGTGAACACAATTGACGGGGATGGATGTTTGGAAATCGCAAGCCCATGAGCCCACAGATGGTAACAGTGGAACTGAGATCCCCACCCATGGGTAGTCACCACTGCACCTTCACAGCCCCGAGGGTGGCTGTGTTGGGCGCTGTGTAGGATGGGCAGGCTCACCCATGAGATGCGCCACTCTCGCCTTGAGTTGGCGTAGGGGATCAGTGACTGAACGCTGGCTCTCCCTACACACCACAGCCCAGACCCTTTGGAGGGTGACAGGTGGCCCTTCTCCACCCACGCTTGCACGGGGGGACGAGCCCCATCCCCTGCAGCACTTCCACCCGAAGGTGGCACAGGACCAATGGAGGAGGGGAGCCCGGGCTGGGCACCTGCTGGTGCCAGGTGCAATCGCCAGCTGAGGAGGGACGGGTGAGTCTGCTGGGACCAGCCTTCCCATACGTTCTGTGATTAGGTGTGTTTAATTACAACATAAACAACAGCATTTCAAATTAGTTGCAACAGCATACATTAATATTCCCATTAACCCAACACACCAAGGTTCCAACAGTTGAATAGCAAGCATAACACATGCATATATTGAATAACAGTGGACATTCCATCAGCATGCAGGGATGATTGGTGGCAACAGGCCACCAAGACTGTGGTGTTTGAACAGGGCACATGCACCAAAGTGAATGCAGATATTTATAGAACAATAGGACATATGTCCCAACAAATGTTTTAAGATTACACATACCCATTGAGGTGTGGAATTACATTGTTTATGGACATACAGTAGGGTGTAGAAAGAAACCTCAATTAACATCTTATAAGTACTTTTAGTCTACACTACATTCCTATTGACTGCAGGTGTATATCCCCTACATGTATTATTACACTTGCCAACATGCATTAGGTTGTGTAATGGGTTTGGCTAATTCATTATATACCTGACCTATATCTGACATACTAACTGTCCAAGATGCAGATGTTACTGCTACATAGTTATTGATTTTATTTATATTTCTTTATCTACATATCTGGATGTGTTCACATTACATTTTCAGTTAAATTTGTACAGAACCCTACATTTTGTGTAGCACACTCACATTTCTGGGGAACACATTAACAAGCTTCTTGTGTGCCAGATTTACTTATGCATGCCAGACATTAACTGACTGTTGAGGACTGTATATATGCTTCACAGCTACTGGCACTTCCATCAACCACTTTAGATGGGACTGCCCAACTGTAGGTTGCCAGCACTTATTAAAACAGTACTATTTGTATAATGCAAGGGTACAACAACATTTCAAAGTAAGTGACACAGACACACTCCAAGTATTATACCTTTATTAATTACATTACACACTTTTCCACAGGTTCTCTCTTTTATTTGATATTACAGTGCATACGGAAGACATATTATACCTTTATTAATAGGTTAGAACACTCTTTTTCAGGCTCGCTCACTTATTTTATATGACAGTACATGCAGAGATATTATTCCGGACATATTTTACCTTTCTTAATGGGTTATTACACTCTTTTTCTGGCTCTCTGACTTATTTTATATAACAATACATGCAGAGGAATTATTCAGGACATTTTATGGCTGTATTATTGGGCTACAACACTTTCTTTCAGGCTCTCTCACCTATTTTATATAACAATACATGCAGAATAATTAATAACCTGCCTGGTGGAGCAGCCTTAGCAGCCTATCTGCATAGGCTTGCTGATTCACAACACAGACACCTGCAGCTGTGAAGTAAATGAAGGGATATTGTGACATACCTATCCATTATATAGACTAAATTAGCATGTCTTACATACTGCATTCCATGGCTACCTACTCAGTAGTGGGGCATCTTGCATCCCACGGGCCTCCTGTATCCATTGGTTCAGTAGGTCCTGCTTCCATCTCTTCAGGTCTGCATGGTGGTGATGGACCTGCTCACCAGTCCGTGGAATGGCTGTGGCACTGGTGAGATCATGAGCTAACTGGTTCCAAGCCTCTGCTTTGTACTCTGCCCCTTGGAACTGGCCCTGCAGGAGTCTTGACTCATGATGGTGGACAAGGAGCCAAACCATGTATTTTGACTCCTTGATGCCCCAGAATTGCACTCGAAAGAGAGTACCCTCTCCAGCACCAGCCATTCTAACTGCAGATGGGAGCTACAATCAGTTATGGTGAGTATTCCCGCCTATGGGGCTTAAATATGCCGCATTTCCCACACTATTTTATGATTGGCCATTTTTGAAAATTCTCAGCTGACTGCAGACCTGCTTAGCAATGGTTAATCTACCATTTATAAGTATATGTATTTTAACAGTGGCTGCTTATCCTAAGCTGTGATGGCTTAGTGGTTCAGTACTTTGATTATGGTGCACAGTGTCCTTGGTTCAAACCTTGTTATTGCTTTTTATTTTACTACTGTCCAGACAGGCTAGGGGGTGTGGCTGTGTTTAGGCAACTTTGCTCTACGTTGCCCTACGGTGCGCTGGTTGGTGCGGCGCGCACCTCCGCGCAAACCGATTCTGCTGGGTAAAGCGCTATTTAGCTATAAGCAACTCTATTGCACTGGGTAAAGTGCTGCTTAATTATGGGCAACTATATTGCGCTGGGTAAAGTGCTATTTAGCTGTGGGCAACTATATTGCACTGGGTAAAGCGTTACTTAACTGCGGGCAATTATATGTCAGGATCCTTTATAAATATACATTTTGTTCACTGATACATAGGCCATTTCAATGCTTTTTAGTAAAACTTTAATCATATATGTCAGGAATTATTTCATATACTAATTTAAAACATAAAATAGGAAGGGGAGTGGTGGGACTCGAACCGTGAATGCCTCCTCTTTGTGCAAAGGCTCTACCACTACGCTATTTGGCTTAATTTGCATAAACATTCCTTATTATGCTCTTCAATGTCGAGATTGCTAACTGCAGGTAAGCAATGGGCATACCCGCACACACACGCTGAAATACGGGCAGCTATATCGGGAATTAGAAAAAAAAAATTTAAGTTTTACTTTTTGTAACTGTACTGAGGGTTTACAGTGTCAGGGAGTGTAGTGTTGGCTACGTGGACATTTGAGCGGACTTGCTCATGTGTGTTCACATTTAACAATTCAGACACTTGCAGGGGCGTGGACCTTTGGACTGCTCGGCAGTCGGACACACCCCCTGCCTTCCTGCACGGTCCGTGTTAGACTTGGAGTGTAGTCAGCGTGCCCTCATGAATATGCATGGCATGCTGACATCATACCATTTAACTGCAGTCTCCGAGTAAGACTTATTTAGTCTTACGTTGAGGATTCATGAATCCGGGGGTAAGTATGCTATATGTTTATTTTCACATGTAGGCAACCATATTTTTACATCTATATAAGCAGTTACAAAACTCATATCATCAATTAATAAAATGTATAGCAGTACAGTTATCAAAATCATATTTAAATTGGCTCTTTCATTTAAATAATAAACAATATCACTAGGAGAACACTGTAAACCAGCAAAGTATTTTAGATCTTTTTTGCAGTACAGAAGTAGCTGAAACAGAAGCTGATCATTGTTTATAGGTAAGTATTGGGTGATCTGCTCTTATGGATTATTTTAAGTCAAGTCAATTTTCCTTACAGTTGATAATCAAGATTTGTACTTTTGCCTCTTTGAGGTAAGCACTTTAACCATTGTGCTATCACTCAACTCCCAACTTTTGTAATCTACTTGTCTAATAAAATGCATACCATTTAGATATCAAAATGAAGATGACAGGCTTGAATGTTTCTATACTTGCAGTGTATATATATATATATATATATATATATATATATATATATGAAGTTTGATGCAGATAACATCAAAATGTGATGGTATAGAAAAAAAACATACAGCTCGCAATACATAACTAGTTCATTATCTAGTGCAATGTTTTTCTTATCAAGCACAATTAATCAAAATAATAAGTGAGTTTGGTCCAAGAAATACCATACTTAAAATTGTGCAACAACCAGCACACTCGCAAGTTGTGCAGAAGGCTGTGGGTTCTATTCCCATACTAGGTTGATTGATTGCTGATGCTTCAGTGCAGAATATGGGGGGGGGTGCTGCATTCCTATGTATCTCTTCCACTGAATGAGATTAAGACATGAAAAGGAGGTCCAATTTTCTTGAGTTGTCTGGTAGCTTAGGTGTATGTAAAAGATCCACTGCATTGATCAAAAAGAGTAGGTGAAGTTCCTTCTTGCCCTGGCCAAATTTCTCTAAGCAGTATAAATATGCCATCCCTTGTCTCACATAAAAAGAGGCCACTAGTCTAGTGGGACTAACATGCTCAACAAAGGATACATAAATAAAAACAAAAACTGAAATATACGCCGCAATGTGTTGTCCCAATATCTTCTGCATAATCTGCAAGCTGTAATTGTTGTACAGGTTTATACTAGAACATCGAAGGCTAGTAAGTCTGAAGCTCACAACTTCGAACTTCAAAACTTGAAAGTTGACAACAATGAACCACAGAACAGAGATCACCATAGAGTATGGGAAGGGAAGATTTCCCTTTCTGCACTATAGTGTGATCTCAGAGTTGGTATATTTAAGTAGCAGGGGGTGTGGGGGTGAGGTGGGGCTCACATAGAGTGTTTTTTTTTGGGGTAGTTAGCATTTTTTTTTTGTACATTCGATGTTGTCAGCTTTCGAGGTTTGCAGTTCGATGTCGTGAGCTTTGGACTTGTAAGTTTTCGATCATCTGATATAAACCTTTGTTGGAGTCCACTGACAATGCACAAATGAAATTAATTATAATTTCCTGCATGTTTTATCTTCAAATCAGTCTAGTGCCTTGGAGATAATATTAGATGCAGAAAATAATGCCAATATACAAAGACAATATAATTGGCCTCAACAATTGCTTTAGCAGTTGTTGTCATGCTTTGGGGGTCCAGTGTGTGTCAACATGGGACACGATGATCAGCAATCCAACTTGTTTTGCCATGGATGCTCTGTACCCATGCAACTTAACTTATTAGCACAAAATTCCAGCGCAAAGCCAAAAAATAATGAGGGAAAGGGGCCAAAAGCCCAAAATCAGAGACAGATTTTAAACATTATTATGTACTAAGAAAGTTGCTAGAAAAAAGAAGTTGTGTATTAACATGCATTTTCTGAGTGGTATATAAAGGTTCTTCACATCTCTGGCTTATTTGTGCTTAAAACAGAAGCTTTAAAATGCAATGAGAATATATGGTCTAAGCTTCTAAAGGTCCTCATGGATCAATAGCCTAGTAAATACCTATCAACCTATATAAAGTATAAAACTCAAATGTCTGTCATTATTTATTGACTTAAATCCTCAATGATTTGCCAGAAAAAAAAAATTCTTGAGGAATAGCACTGATCGCACACCAGGTAAATGGATTGCTGAAACTACAGCACAGAATATGGGGGATGGGTGCCACACTCTTGTGTGTGTCATCCACGGATGATATATTAAACTAAGGATCAATATGTTGTAGTTGGTGGTGGCAAACATTTTTTATCAAGATTTTCCATCTCTTTTTTAATTTATATATCTATAGTAATCAAATTGAATCATGTCCATATTTAAATTGCTCATGTCTTTAAAATCGTAAACATATTTTCTCTTTATAATCTTTTCCCATAACATTTTTACCCATTTACATTGTATAAAAATATGTTAACAAGTTTCACATTCACCACAAAATAGATAAACTCTTGTCTTTTATATTTTTATATGATATATTCGCTTTCACTGGTAGCTTTTGTATAGGCAATCTCCATAGAAAATCTTGACCTTCTACACATTTTTTTACATCCATTCATTCTTGCAGCAATAGCATTCCTTCTCTCGTTGTTTAACTTCTTCCAAGAATATATCCTGTAATAATTTTCCATAATCTTTTCATACCATTTTTATCTATAATTTTTGATTTCTTTTAGATTAGTTTTCCATAAAATAATCTTATAGTGATACTTTTCCATTTCTTTATTACAACAGTTCCTCCTTTTTTTAGAACTAAAAAAAGATCAACCATTCCATTTTATACTTCACATTTAATATTTCCATTATTAATTTATCCTCATTATCTTTTAAATGCTTCATTACAGTGTATAAAATTAAGGCTGACATATGCACTATAGAGGTTATTAACCCTAAACCTAGTTTTTCACTATCCGCATGCAATATTCTTTTTTTCTCAGAGTTTAACCTTGATCCCCATATAAAGGCAAACATTATTTTGTATACATCTTTCTCTAAATGTAAAGGAAAACTAAAACTTAAATAAGTAATATTTGCTAAAAGAACTGAATTTATTAAATATACTTTCCTTTTAAAGGAAAGCCTAAAAGGCTGCCAGAACACACACATTTATTTAAATTCCTCTATTTTTTCTTTCCATACAAAATTTCTAATTTCTTGCTTCCCAAAGTTTATTTCAAAAAGCTCAATTATTTATTTATTAAATTCAAGTCCACCAATTTTTCCTTCAAAATCTAAGCCTTGACTTTTATCTTTATTTAAAAAAGCCCAAACACCTTAATATCTTCTTGTAACTGCTTTATTGCTACATTTATACTAGCTTAATTTTTAGTTGCAATGATAATATCATCTGCGTAATTCAACAATATCGGCATTTTTGTCCCTTCCTTAGAAATATAACTATTAGCATCAATCTCCTTATTCATGTACGTTGATATTACATTCATTACTAATGTGAATAATGTACTGCTCAATGGGCATTCTGACCTGAAACCCTTTTCTAACTTTATATCATCACTCAGCCATTCTCATCTTTCTTATCTTTCTTCTCTATACACTCAATCATATTATTACTTAAATTCTTATAATTCCTCCTTTCCCTATACATTTTCTCTTTTTTCCCATGTTATATAACATTTTTATAATTCAGTTTAAAAATTAACCACCATTCTGACCAATCTTTCTAAAATTCTCTAATTTCTGCATGATCTTGCCATAATCTCATGACCTCTTTTCTCCCTTTATCATCCCACTTTACTTAATTTATTCTTTTTATGCCTTTCCCTATTTTTATGTAATCATCATTTCCTTTTACCATAACCCGTATTGCCCAAAAACCCTGTCAGTAATATTCTTTGTGTGACCGCCGCTAAACTTAAGATAATAAAAATGATCTATTTCTGTTCTTTTCTTCCCTTTTCTGTACATCCAAGTCTCTAAATTCCATATTTTTAACTGTCATATTTTATAATACCTTTTACAACTTTAACATCACACGCCTTTTTGTTAGGATGTCTTAAATCATAATTAAAGTCCTTCTATTACAATTATCTCCAGATTAACTGTTACATATTATATTATTTTTCTAAACATCTTCACTCTCCTTTTTTAACATAAGCATATAATGCAATGATTCTTATAAAATGTTCTCTCTATCTTACTTCAATAACAGTAATTCCACCTGTTATACCAAGTGTAACATCTAATACTTTAATTGTATTTTTATATAATACAAGTATTCCTGAACAGGTCTCCTTCCCAAAGTTCCATATTAAGTTTTTCCCCACTACACTTATGTTTGATATCTTTTGTTTTTGCCAAACATTTTCTAGTATAGTAACATCACTATCTAACTTTTTATACCACTCCAAAATTCCTATCGTACTTTCCAACTTTTAAATTTTTTCACATTCATTGACAAAACTTTACATGTAATTCTTTTTAAAAAAGTAATATGTATTCATCCTTTACCCTTTTTCCTTCTTTTAAATCTTCTCTATCTTTCCCTTTTCTTTCTCTTACTCTTTTTCCAATTGAATTTCTTTTTTGTCTAACTATATTCCATTTAGCACCATCATCCTCACATAATCTTGACTCTTTTTCTTCAACATGTACTGTATTTAAATCATCTTTCACTTTATTTTTGAATTACTTGTTCCATATTGGTACTAAACCTATCTTTTTTTCAATTTTTTCTCTTCTACATCCTTTTCCATAACTTTACCCTTATCACTTTGTTCTATTATATTATCTGCTACATCTAAAACTATTTCATTTTCTTTTTCTTCACAACCCCCACCAAATGTCTTCATCCCATACTTTGTATCTGTCCATTGGAGCATCTTTCTTCTTTTCAACTTGAACCTTAAACAATCTTTTTCCTCTAACTTTCTTTTCTTCTACTCGCTTGCTACATATTCCCCCTCTCATCATCTCAGCATACAATTTCTTCTGTATCTGCATCTCCTCATTCTGCTGCCCTTCTTCCTTCTATATTCTCTCCATAATTTCTTCCCAAAACAAATCCTTCCCATCTTCTGTTCACTTTCCTCCACAATCTCCAACAATATATCATCTCACAATCCTCCCGACCGGAGGGTTGTAATCATATAATCCTGTATTACATATGGCAGCTAGAATGTAATTTAGTAAACCTGTGTGGTTTTACAGTGTGGTCCTATCATTTCCTACAGTTTAGTGTTTTTTTTAGTGTAGATCATGGTTCCTAGCCTTTTTTTCTGTAATCCTGCGTTACATCCTCAAATTCAAAAAGCTTCTGCTGGAAAACCTCTTCAGAATATATCTCCACTGCATCTGCTGCCTTCCTACTACTTTGAAAAGGCTTGACTGCATTTTCCTCCATCTCTAAACAACCATAATCCTCTTTAACACAATTCTTGGCTTCCGCCTTCTTCTCCAATGAAAAACATCTTTGCTGTTCAATTAACAGCATCACAATCCAGATTTACCTCCTTATTCAACTGTACGTTCTCCATGTTTGCTTCCTGCTTCTCTGAGCCACCTTTACACTTTGACTGGAGGCAGGAAACAAAATGTGCCACAAACACATCATATACACACACACACTTCCCCCTGCAGAAAAGTAGGAGAAGCTCCCCCGATGCACTGGCCAAATTTTCCCTTGTTACTATAAATACCACCTTAGGTTTAATCTGAATAGAGGACACTAGCTCAGTGGGACTAATACAGTCAACAAAAAATAAATAAAAACAAAAATAAAGGTAACAGAGCACCTGGCACCAGTTTACAAAACTTAAGAGAAACAGCCAAGGAAGCTCCTATTCATCAAAAGCAGAATAAATCATTGTAACTATATTAAATATATATGGTTCAACAGAAGGAAAGACGTTAATCTTAAACTTCTAAATATATCTGAAATTAAATTATTTTATTAGTTAAGTCATAAAAATGTTATCCCACGGTTTTGAATGGGGCCAGAGATGCAATGACTGTGCTAGAGGATAGGTTGTAGCTCCTGTAGGAAGAGTGGAATGGTTTTATGATTTTATGACTTCTACCAGCTGTACCACATCTGAGCAAAGCTGCATCTGTGTGTATAGTAACACATAAGTGCTAAAATCCTGTCAGCTTCTAGTGATGCGGGATAGTGTGGGAAATGGAGTCAGATGACCAGATGTGTGTGATGTCATTCTGTACAGAAAAAAATGTTTTAATACTAAAGGATACTGAAACTTTTAATTGTGAGTGGTCCTTCAGGACAAATATTTCAGTTTTGGCAGTATTTGCACAAATGTATCTGGTGATAACTCTGGCCACTTCTGAAAGCCTGGCTGTTTGGTCAACATTACCATTTGCATTAATATTAATTTTACTCAAGTATAATTAGATACCTTTTTAAGACCCTTGTAGTAACTTACTGGTTTCAGTAAAACTACATTATAGTCTGGACAGAAGGTGGCGTAGCTAGTAAATCTGTGCCAGCCTTTCTCATGTTTGTGTGTGTGTGTGTGTGTGTGTGTGTGTGTGTGTGTGTGTGTGTGTGTGTGTGTGTGTGTGTGAAAATTAAATCTCAAAGTGTGTGTGTGTCAGTTACTTGGGCAGGGACATGAGGCACTGGTCTCACAGAGATGGTGCTGGAAGACTTGGGTTGGATGCTCAGATGAGGACCTAACCCTACAGTTGTGCCAGTGGGGAGTTTTACTGTACACCTGGAGGGAGACAAATACAGAAACCCAGACCCCGGGCTGAGCGTGTTCCCTGTGTGCTCTTGAGGGAAATTGTGCTTGATGCAGAGAGGTCTGCTTCTGGAAATACTGAGTGAATCCATTTGTATTCCAAGTGAATTCTCTTTCCAGTGTCAGTGGTGTGGATTCAGGCTCCTTGATTACTGGCCCAAAGTGAGAGCATCACAACTACCACCATGTATTTTTAGATATGTCCTTCTGCAAGGAAAGTTGGAATGTAAAAAGGGGGGAGTAGTAGGCAAGCGTTTTATTGGTCGTGCATTGCAAAGGATGTAAAAAGGGTACTGCATATCTTATGAGTGATATACCCATTTAGAGGTGCACCATGTGGATACAGAGATCCAGTGGGTAATTAAAATATCAGGGATGTCAATTAGAGCAATGGAATGCAAGGGAAATGTCAAAAAGTGCTTTTTTACCAAAAACATACATCATCTTTCTATACAAGAAACTGGATAATTATTACATGATGTGTGCCTATCACATCAAGCTTCATTTCTTGAATGTTTATCAAAAATCTGTTTGAGTCATGGAAAGAAAAATATATGTGAAGAACACTGCAATAAACTGGGGAAGATACCTGACTTTTAGAAGTCATATACATGAAAAAACTACTGTTGCCTGATTAGGGTAACCAAATTTTCAATACACAACATGAACAAAAGTGGAGAATTGTGCTCTTCATTCCAAATGAAAATAAAGATAAGCATGTCCATCAGTAACTATTTGTGCCACAAGAACAGTGAAAATCAATTTTCCTCACATTACCATCATTGTATGAAATGGACCATCTTTACCAAAACCACTAATATATCCCACAAAAATGGTCACTCTATGGATGCCAGTGTCTTCCTAAGGTCTGGAAAGAGGGAAAACATAAGGGTACTGGTAAATCTGCTGAATGCAATTATATTTATTCCTTTTCTGAATGAGTTAAGATAATTTTCACTACATTTAATGAAGCCTTAGGGAGGGGAATAAATCTGGTTAGAGACAGAATTTTTTCCAGTTTCTTGGATGAAATTTTAGCAAGCTTTTTTTATACATAGATGTGAAATAGCCCTGAAGCTAAGTGCATAAAAGTGTTAAGGCCATCCTTAAGAACAACTGATGATAGTTGGGATGGGTATTCTCAGTGAAAAGGTGTACTAAATGGAGAGTTAAACAACAGGAAAACAGATCAAAGAATTTGGCAGACAGGTCAGCAGGCCCTGGAATCTTTTATTTTGGTAGGTCATTAATGCCGTACAGAATATCTGATATAGAAACAAGTATCTTAATATGATGGTAGAGAATTAATGCACCATTGTTTCTGAGTCAAACTATAATATACCTGTGAGCTGCACTTAAGGCTAATAAAGCTGCAGAAAGAATACTAAAATATATGTGACTGAATCTGTAATAAGGACTTTTCAGTGGTATGAAAAGATATGAGAACTTATAACCTCTTTTTTCACAGTGTGTAAAATGTATGTGAAGATTATAACTGAGGATTGTATTTGTTATCCGTTGTAAATATAGCAATAATACATATAATGTTAAGTGTACAGCAGGAATAAAAAACAGAAACTGTAATTGTTATTGTGATTACAATAGCTGAGACCATTCCTTGACAAATAAGATACTGGGTGAAAGAAGTACATTTGGAAATTCTATAAGGAGTACTAGCTAACTAACAGCAGGAAAAATGCATTAGCAGGTAAATGTGAGACACTGTTTAGTGGCTTCTGCATGAAAAATATATAAGATAATTAGCTGAATAAAGAACTAAAAAAGTCCAAACATTTATCACAGATCTTGTGGTAAAAACAGCTGTGAATCTGTGTTCTGCATTTATGCCTCTACCTGATACGTTTATTTGAAATTCATACAGTGTAGTTTATGGCTTAGTAACTATCTTAGTGAAGGGATAGTTAGGAGATAGTTTAGTTTGGAGTGATCCTTTCTTTCTTGTAATCTGTTCAAAAGGATCATTTTATATTCCATTTCTCTACATATATAACTGCTAACATTACTGTTTAAGGCACAATTTCTTAAGTGTAGCAATCTTATGAACTTATTTTTATAAAGGCATATGACTGATTATTCATTTCATAGGTTCATAGATTAGTACTAGACTAACTGCCCTTGTGAGCCATTTTAAGCCTAGCCAATTACCCCTGTGAGAATTAAACCCTGCACCTTGTATCTGTAAAGTAAACACTTTAACCATTATGCCAGCCTCCCACTTAGCATGCTCTATATTCTTGTTTATTAAATGATAATTATGCATTTATTGGTAAATAATGCCATCATAACAGGACTGTTCCTATATACAATATAATTTGTGTTTAGAACTATATGGATTATCAAGAATAAAACAGTAATTCACTAGAACTTAATATGTGTGTGTGTGTGTGTGTGTGTGTGTGTGTGTGTGTGTGTGTGTGTGTGTGTATGTGTGTGTGTCCATATGTGAGTGGGAGAGAGACAGTTTATTCTAAGTACAGCTAATTTGCCCAAGTGAGCACTAGAAGGCACTGAAATTCAGAGAGAGAGAAAAAGGTGAGAAAGTGATCTGGAGAGTTTGGAGAAATGCTATGCTTTATGGGGTGCTTAGCATGATCTATATTCTTGGCTGTGAATGGTTTAGGTCTAGACCGAGGGTAACAGTCATCTCCTCATTGCTCTAGAGGACAGACTACACTCAGTTAGTTGATTAATGATTCGATTTTGTGTTTTTTTAATACCTTAATTTCTTTAGTACCAGTGATATGATTCAAAAGTCAATATTCTCTGAAGACTATTAGATTATTGACCTATATAACTTATTGTATTGGTAGTGTAGTGGATCCAGTGATTGTAGCCCCTGAACACCCTATATCACAGTTAAAAATCTAATTCATAAGTGAAATATTTGGTAGCTATAGACACTGAAGAAAAATGATACATATTTTTCCTGGGATAGTCATAAGAAGGCTGATATGGGGTATGAAACTCTGATGTCACCATTTGATTTATCTGAAAGAGGTTTTGTTGTTAGCAGAGAAAATGTTAATGAGGTGACTATCATGCCCAGCATTCTTTCCTGAAGACTATTGACAATCACCTCTGGCAAATTAACTTCCTTAGGCCATTGGAGGTTATTTGATATTTCTTATATCATATCACATCATATCATACCATATCATATTATATCGTATCATATCATTGGTAAGTCATTAAACTCTATATTTTGCTCTGCATTCTCAGCTTGATAAAAATCTTATTCTATACAATGGACTTTTTATATGTCCTGGTAAATGCAGATATTTGCTACAATAGGTTCAAAGTTTTCTGACTCCTTTTGATCTTTTTCTAGTTATTTGAGAAAATCAATGTTTGTTTTTTTGTTTTAATTAAATGCGTAAATTCTTCCCAGAGTTACAAAATATCATTCTTTTATAAAGGACTTCATACCTCTCAACTGTTCTGACTTTCACAGAATATCCAGATTTGTACCTCATGTTTTAAGTCTGTTTCTTATAAAATTGTGTGTTTCTGGCAAATCACTGAGGGTTGAAGTCAGAAAATAATGACAGACATTTGAGTTTCAGACTTTATACTCTTCAGAAAATTCATGCTAATGCAAAACCTATTACACTGTCAACTCTTTAAGACTGTAAAAGCAATATTTAAATGGTTACCTATTTTGGGGCCTTTGTTCTCTCATTATTTAATGTTTTGTCTAGATTTCTTGTTCTAAGAGGTTGAGAGGTATGAAAGGCTTCTGCTTCCCCAGAAGTGTTGAATGAATTACTTCATCTATATCTTGTCTGTTAACAAATGCAGTCCTATACTACAAGGTGGTAGGGTGATGGGATGGTAAGATCATCCATTGTCATAGTAAGATAAACTATGGTCAGAAAGTGAATGTGCCTGATGTACATTTACATGAAATAAATATAATTCATTGGAGCTGAGAAATAAACAATCCTTACTAATTTCAACAACTGTGGAAGAGGCTATATGTTTATATTCTTTATAAAAAAGGTTTAGGGCTATCCAGAAAATTAGCAATTTAATGGTCCTTTAAAAGATTTTTAGGGCTTTAACAGCTTTTAGTATCTTACACCCATCCCTAAGGAGACTGTTTAGGTTACTGTTAATTGCTGATTTAAAGTCCTCCTCCAAAAGGAATGTTGTCATATGCTGATATGACAAGATCCCAGTTATTAAACATCAATGTGTAAGTCAGCTAATCAATCACTCTCATTAACTAGCTGACAGCTTTTCATGCCTTTTTTCAGAAATCATACATGACTCTCAATTCCCAGGTCTAAGTTGGTACAAAGAAGGTCTATTTACAAATGACAGACAATCCCCCGGATTCACTAATCCTCCGTGTAAGACTTAATAAGTCTTACTCAGAGGCTGCAGTTGAATGGTTTGATGTCAGCGTGCCATGAATATGCATGAGGGCACGTTGACTAAGTCTTACACGGACCGTGTAAGAAAGCAGGGGGCGTGTCCGACTGCCGAGCAGTCTAAATGTCCACGCACCTGCAAGTGTTTTAAAACTAAACAAAGCACACACACAAGAGCGATCCACTCAAATGTCCCTGCACCCAACACCACACATCCTGATATTGTAAACCCCTATCACAGTTCTAAAACGCAAAACATTAAATATATTTTTTTAAATCCCCAAAATAGCTGCCCGTATTTGCTCGTGTGTGTGCAGGTGTGCCCATTGCTTAGCTGCAGTTAGCAATTCCGACATGGAAGAGCATAAGAAAGAATGTTAATGCAAGTCACACCAAATAGTAATAGCGTAATGGTAGATCGTTCATACAAAGAAGGCGCATTCACGGTTCGAATCCCACCACTCCCCTTCGTATTTATTTTTTAAATCAGTATATGAAATAATACCTGATAGATATGTTTAAACATTACCAAAAAGCAGTGAAATGGCCAATGTATCAGTGAACAAAATAAATATTTTAAAGGATCCTGATATAAAATTGCCTGCAGTTAAGCAGCGCTTCACCCAGCGCAATAGAGATGCCCGTAGTTGAATAGCGCTCTACCTAGCGCAATAGTGGTGCCCACAGTTTAATAGCACTTTACCTAGTGCAATAGAGTTGCCCATTGTTTCATAGCACTTTTCCCAGCACAATAGAGTTGCCCATAGTTCAATGGCACTTTACCCAGCACAATGTCTTTGCACGGACATGCACACCGTGCCAACCAGGGCACCATAGGGCACCGAGGAGCAACGTAGAGCAAAGTTGCTTAAATGCAGCCACACCCCCTAGGCTGTCTGGATAGTATGAAAGACAAGATTCGAACACAGAACTCTGTGCATCAGAAGCAAAGTACAGAACCAGTAAGCCATGACAACATAGTGGAAACAGCCACTATTAACATTCATATACGTACGAATGGTAGTTTAACCATTACTAAGCAGGTCTGCAGTCAGCCGAGAATTTTACAAAATGGCCAATCACAAAAAAGTGCAAGAAATGCGGCATATTTAAGCCCTAGAGGTGGGAATACATGCCATAACTGATTGTAGCTCACATCTGCAGTTAGAATGTCTGGTGTTGGAGAGGGAACACGCTTCCGAGTGCAACGCTGGGGCATCGAGGAGTCCAAATACATGGTTTGGCTCCTTGTCCACTGTCACAAGGGCCAGTTCCAAGGGACGGAGTACAAGGCAGAGGCTTGGAACCGGTTAGCTCGTGACCTCACCAGTGCCACAGGCATTCCTCGGACTGGTGAGCAGATCCATCACCACCATGCAGACCTGAAGAGACAAAAGCAGGACCACCTGAACCAATGGATGGAGGCCCATGGGATGCGGGATGCCCCACAACTGAGTATGTAGTCATGGAATGCAATATGTAAGAATTGATAATGGAGTATGTATAACGGATAGGTATGTCTCAATATCCCTTCATTTACTTTACAGCTGCAGGTGACCATGCTATGAATCAGCAAGTCTATGCTGATTGGCTGCTAAGGCTGCGTCACCAGGCAGGTTAGTGATTATTCTGCATGTATTGTTATATATAATATGGGAGAGAGCACGAAAGAATGTGATGTAGTCCAATAATGCAGCCATAAAATTGCCTGAATAAGTACTCTGCATGTACTGTCAGATAAAAATGTCAGAGAGGCAGAAAAAGAGTGTAGAAACTCATTAAGAAAGGTAACATATGTCTGGAATAATATCTCTGCAGGCACTGTTATAGAAAATAAGTGAGTGAGCCTGAAAAAAGATTGTTCTAACCTATTAATAAAGGTATTATACGTCTTGAACATGTCTGCCATATACACCGTTAAAACAAATAAAGGAGTGAGCCTGTGGAAAAGTGTGTAATGTCATTAATGAAGGTCTAAAACCCAGAGTGTGTCTGTGTCACAGAGTCTGAAATGTTGTTGCACCCTTGCAGTATACAAACAGTACTGTTTGAAAAGGTGCTGGCAACCCAGAGTTGTGCAGTCCATATGAAGTGGGTGATGGAAGTACTCGTAGCTGTGAAACATATATACAGTCCACAACAGGCAGCTACTGGCTGGCATGAATAAGTAAACCTGGCACATGTGGAGCATGTTAATTTTTTCCCCAGAAATGTGAGTGTGTGTCAAGAAATGCAGGTGTCTGTACAAATCAAAGTGAAAATGTCATGTGAAAACATCCCAGATATGTAGATAAAGAAATATAAATGCAGTCAAGAAATATGTAGCAGTAACATCTGCATCCTGGACAGTTAGTATGTCAGATATAGGTCAGGCATATATTGAACTAGCCAAACCCAGTATACAACCTGATGTATGGTGGTAAGTGTAATAATACATGTAGGGGATATACACTTGCAGTCACTAGGAATGTAGTGTAGACTAAAAGGTCATTATAAGATGTTAACCAAGGTTTTTTATACACTCTACTGCATGTGCATAAACCATGCAATTCCATGCCTCAATGGGTATGTGTAATCTTAAATATTTGTTGGGACATATGTCCTATTGTTCTATAAATATTTGCATTCACGTTGATGCATGTGTCCTGTTTCAACACCACAATCATGGTGGCCTGTTGCTACCAAACATCCCTGCATGCTGTTGGAATAACCACTGTGGTTCAATATATGCATGTGTTATGCTTGCTGTTCAACTGTTGTACCCTTGGTGTGTTGGGTTAATCAGAATATTATTGCATGCTGTTACAACTAATCTGGAATGCTGTTTTGCTTATGTTGTAATTAAACACACCTAATCACAGAACGTATGGGAAGGCCAGTCCCAGCGGACCCACCTGTCCCTCCTCAGCCAGCGAGTGCACCTGGCACCAGCAGGTCTGGTGCCCAGCCCAGGCTCCCCTCCTCCGTTGGTCCTGTGCCACCTTTGGGTGGAAGCACTGCGAGGGATGGGGCTCATCCCGCCCATGCAAGTGTGGGTGAAGGGCCACCTGCCCCCTTCAAAAGGTCCAGACTGTGGTGCGTAGGGAGATCCAGCGTTGTCGCTGATCCCCTATGCCAGCTTGAGGCAAGAGTGGCGCATCTCACAGGTGAGCCTGCCCATCCTATGCAGCCCCCAGCACAGCCACCCTCAGGGCTGTGAAGGTTCAGTTGTGACTGCCCATGGGTGGTGATCTCCATTCCACTGTTACCATCTGTGGGCTCATGGGCTTGTGATTTCCAAACATCTGACCCCATCAGTTGTGTCACCCACCCCATGTGTCATACACCACTCCTGTATGTGTCTTGTCTGTTTACCTTACCAACCTATCTCCCCGGATATACCTACTTCCTCTACCTCAGTTCCCACTCTCACCTGAAAAAAAAGGGGCAATCTGTACCCACAAAAAAATTACGCCCCATACATAGCTGCCCATTTTGCACACGTCTATCGGACAAACATGTAAGCTGATAATTAGAATTGGCAGTACAACATACTTTGTTGTCCTCACCCCTCTCCCAGGAGTGGAAGGTTTCAAATTTCACTCCAAATTCATTGCATATGCACAGCTGTTGCTGTTAAAGAAATGGGCAGCTATGGACCTTCCCTACACCTGTCCTGCACATCCCGAGCTTGTTTACCTACTGTGTGTCCCTCTTTGTGCCCCCTTTTTCACCACTTTCCTATCTCCGCATTTTCTTTTCTTTAAATGAAATTAGCACGAGGGTTAGCGGGAGTAAGCACTTTTAAGCAGTAATTAGCGGGTTTGCACCAGTGTTCGCATGTGTCCGCTTAGCTAAGCATCACTAAGCATCGCCCAAACCCATGAAAACCTGCTTACAACTGCTTAAAATTGCCTTAGTCACTCTATGGCAGGGCCCTTGTACTGCTCAGCAGCAAAATAAAATACCCCTCTCAGTCTCGAACCCCAGACCTTGGACTCAGAAGACTGTAGGAAGTACCACTAAGCCACAGCAGATATACAATAATGTGGTGCTGAAAGGAATATATCACGCATTACAATGAGTGAATGTAAAGGGTGAATAGGAATGGCATAACACAAATCTTGTTCTGTGGCCCTTAACCAGCAAATGTTGTGGAATTGCATGACATGACTGTGAAAAGAGAACCAGCCATGTTAGTAGGGAATAATGTTACAGTAGCACCTTACAAACCCCACACAGTATCAGAACAGGATAAACACTGGCATATTTGAATAGGTCAGAGGACAGACCTCCCAACTGTGACTGATTTACAGAGATGTTCCTGATTTGCAAACAAATGTTAGCTGTGCCCCTCTGACTCTCTGTGAAATGTACTAACAGTAGGCAGAAAGGTGGGGAATCTCACTTAATGAAAAATGTCAATAAGTGAGAGTAGACACTGCTTGCACATCAGAAAAGGTGTAGTAATACATATGCTCCAAATCCCCCAAAGTCTCAACAACAAAATATCTGAAATATATCACCGGTGTATCTCACTTATATGTACCTTTCCCTGAGGCTGTTCAAATATTTACCTGAGAGTATCTGAGGCCTGGAAGTGTCAGAAACACACAGGCATATCAGCTTGTCTGCTGCTACACACTCAGCAAATAGCTGTAGAATGAATTCCACAAGCATGCCCGTATGTAGGAGTACACCACAGAAATATCAAAGGATGTAGCCATGTACTGCTAGCAACCACCTGTGACAATGCCATTGTTCAGGTGCTGAAAAGACTGGTGTGGTGCACAGTCAAAGGATACTAGGCTAACCTCTGTCTAACATCTGGATATGTCCACAGGTGGGAGCTACTGAGACAGACTACTAGCCTTCAGAGACTAACAGGTACACAGCAACTCTGCATGTTCAGCAAGATAAAAAGCACACAATAATAAATAATGCTCTCCGCAGTTCTGCACCCCTACCCAAAAGTAGTCAGGTACACCCACGGGTGTGGGTAGGCATGCACAGTACTGAAATAGGTCCAGTTGTCCTGAACAGACTGTGCTAATGTTAACACAAACCACAAACTGTTCAGAAGTGAGTAACGTACTAATGACAGTATAGCAGTTCACAAACAGTGCATGTGCCTGATATTCATAATTGGTAGTACAACATACTTAGTTGTCCTTACCCCTCTCTCAGGGGTGGAAGGTTTCAAATTTCACTCCTAATGTATTGCATATGCACAGCTGTTGCTGGTAAAGAAACAGGCAGCTATGGACCTTCCCCACACCCATCCTGTACATCTCGAGCTGGTTTCTCTACTGTCTTCCCCTCTTTGTGCACCCTTTATCACCACATTCCTATCTCCCCATTTACTTTTCTGTGAAAGAAATGAGCACAGGGGTTAGCGAGAGTAAGCACTTGTAAACAGTAGTAAACGGGTTTGCACCAGTGTGCGCATGTGTGCACTTAGCTAAGCGTCGCGCAAACCCGCTGCAAACCCACCTACAACTGCTTAAAACTGCCTTAGTCACTGTGTATGACAGGGCCCTTGTACTGCTCAACAGCAAAATAAAACACCCTTGTCAGTCTGGAACCCCACACCATGGACTCACCAGTCTGCATGAAGTACCACAAAGCCACAGCAAATATACAATAACTTGGTGCTGTAAGAAATATAAATGAATGTAAAGGGAAAATAGGAAAGCCATAGGAACACATTGCAATAACTACAGTTGTATGCCAGTTAATTCTCTAATTCAAAAAGAAAGTACATACTCCCATGTATCCAGTGATAGCATTAGGAGGTGTGAGTAAACTTACACACTGAGAAGAGTGCACTGGAAGAAGCAACAGTCAGGTTTCAGTACAACATGCATATCACTGGCTACAACCCTAGTTTCAGATATGAGACATATACCAACCTTCTGACTGAGACAACAGTGTCCACAGCAAACAAGCATGGGCCCCACCTTGCACAACTGAAAGGGCTATGCCTACCTAACCTAGCATTTTATAGCAGTGTCCTGCAATCACAGTGAGTACTGCAATTACCACACAGCAGGCTGCATGCAATTACTAAATGGTAGGCACCAACTGGTGCAAAGGCCATCACATGCACATGTGCAGATACCTAGAAAAGCAGCCTGTACTTGCTGTCCACACATGCAATAATATCATTGCACCAACTGAGAGAGAGAGAGAGCGAGAGAGACAGACAGACAGACATACGGAGATAAACAGGCTGTAAGAGACAGACACTGAAAAGAAAGACCAACACACAGAGGAAACCAAAACAAAAAATAAATAAATAAATAAACAAAGCAACAGCTACAACAGACGGAAGTGAGGAATACAAAGGTAAGGTATGCAACAGATATGTATTTGCAGGCATCCGAATGATGTGTCTGAAGGGTACTCTACATACTGTGAATCATCCATATGTGGCAGCAGTCTGTATCTATATGTATATGCACATGTGCATAGGGCAAGGGACATACTGCAACTGTTAGTGAAGGCTGGACATATATATGTTGTTGAAGGTTGCTATGTGCACAAATGTGTGTAAGTTGTAGTGTTTGGCATTGCAGACAGCAAGCAGTGCTGGTATATGTCATGTGGTGGTTAAACGCTGTGGGACTGAGCTACAGACAGTGAGGCCTGCTACAGCTATATGGCCTGAGGACAGCAAAATGCATTCTGCACAACACTGTGCAATATTATTACATAACCGTATGTCTCACAATTGTTGCATAATTGACATCCCCACCATGAAAGGTGGGCAGTATATGTGCCTATATGTGCATCTATATGTACAGCAATGGATGTATACATGTATGTGTATATATATATATATATATATATATATATATATATATATATATATATATATATATGTGTGTGTGTGTGTGTGTGTGTGTGTGTGTGTGTGTGTATATATATATATATATATATATATATATATATATATATATATATATATATATATATTGATATATAGTTATAGATATTTATATATATATATATATATATATATATATATATATATATATATATATATATATATATATATATATATATATATATATATATATATATATATATATATATATATATATATATATATATATATATATATATATATATATATATATATATATATATATATATATATATATATATATATATATATATATATATATATATATATATATATATATATATATATATATATATATATATATATATATATGTATATATATGTATAGATATGTATATATGTATAGGTATGTATAGGTATGTATATATATATATATATGTATAGGTATGTATATATGTATAGGTATGTATATATATGTATATATAGATATATATATATATATATATATATATATATATATATATATATATATATGTATGTATATATATATATATATATATATATATATATATATGTATATATATATATATATATATATATATATATATATATATATATATATATATATATGTATACAGAGAGAGAGAGAGGGAGACACAGGGTCATACGTACAGTAACAGGTGCCTGTTGACCAAGGCATGGACTAAACACTAGTGTTGGTACTGCAGTGCCATACCCCATTCCAAAACACTTTACACAGTAACTACCACATAGGTGGTAGCCTGCCTAACACTGAAGGTGTCAGAAGGGAACATGGGACACAGGTGGACAGTAGCGTCCCCTTTGATAATCACAGTGCCACACTAGTCTTGTAATCTGTCTACATGGTACATGTCATCACAAAATGTGTGTCATCTAGGGAAATATAGGCAGTGTTCCCCTCTACTCATCACAATGCCCCATGTGGTATGTACCTCACATGACAACTACAGCAAGTGGAAAGGCCACAGCCATACCTCACAAAGAGTAATACTGCCCTCAAACACATGCCCTATGCAGACTGACTCACAAAACCACAGCTAGAGTGCATTGCATACCGCCTACCCAGAGGTTTCCTCTGCCGGACATACAGATGTATGTCACACCCATAGCAGTCGGCCAACCACCATGTCAACGCCTCACAATCCGTCTGGGCTACATGACCTAGGGTCCTAATCCTCGCCACCTCACTAAACAGCACATGTTTGAGGTACAGGTTCCTATCCACAAATATACCATACTCTGGACTAAACCATCCAGCATTAACAAACAAGGCTCCTCATTAGCAGATGTCATACATACCCCTGATGATTGTTTGGGAGATAGGTAATATGTCCTGGGAGTCACCTCTGTGTATCCGGTTAACAGGAGCATGTAAAATGACATTACATGTGTGTCAAAGGCCAGGGTAGCATATGGCTAGGCTGCTCTAGGCCCTAGGACCAAATAGCATATTTCCTACCTATGACACAATGCACACACACACATGTACTCAGTGCAATACCTCCTATGTGAGGTGGAATGAGTGTGACAATGAATGTGTGCAAGGTCTGTAAAGGTGTGATAGCTTAGTGTGAGGTTGTTTCTGTCACAGTAGTTTGTGTCCTAGGTGTGAGGCCAGAGAAAGATGTGTCAGTTATTGGGATGCAGACATAGTAGGATGGCATATGTTGTGACGTAGTTCCTTGTGTATGACTGTGGTGTCCCGTTGTAGGCTGAAGCAATACATGTATGCTCAGTAAGTGGTACTGCTGGTGAATCCAGCTCACATATGAACTGTTGTACTACCTGAAGCTGTAGGCCTAAACAGCACAGTATGGTGTATGTTTACATTCCCTGGTAACACTGTCTTGTGTGTTCCTGTAGTCTGCACAGATTACATACCTCAGGCATAGGTATCTGTAAGTAGGGGCACACAATACTGTAAGGTACACCGGTAATGCTCATCTGTATCAGCATACATTTGTGTGTTGTATGTATGTCTGATGTGTGTGTAATGATGCATGTACCATGCCCGCAATCACATGTGTGCTACAGGGTATGTGTGTGTACCTAGCAACATGTATACTCTGTTACAGCAGTATGCCAGCTATATTAAAGACCGTGTGCATATGTTAGGTAGAGGTATGGCATCAACGACTTGGGTGGTTTACTGGTAATACTGTAAATGTACTTTACATTCATTGCATTGGATGACATATTTCTTCATGCATTAGCTTGATTTATACCCCCGTGGCGAGGTTGTGCATTGTATCTCAAACAGTGTGCCGAGTACTGGTGTATACTGGTTTGTTATATGGAGTGTGGCAGGCACTGTCAGCCAGTTGTGGGCTGAGCACTGATATGTGGTATTGAATTTGTGTATCCTCTGGCAGACAAACAGATGCTATATATGGCAGTTAAGTGATATCTGTACTTAATAATGTTAAGTGTGCCACATTACTTGTTCACACATATTGTTTAATTGACTTCCAGGGCTATGGCTCATCAACACAATCCATCCTATACAGCTGCAGAGGAACAGGAAATACATAACAGCCTGGTGCAGCACTATACACTGCTGTTTTCCAGGGCCAGCCAGCACCAGCATAAGTGTATTGCACTGTGGCAAGATCTTGTTTGTCGGGTAAATGACATAGGCATGCATAACCGGACATATGAACAGGTACGCCATCACTGCAGTGATTTAATTAGACATGTCCGGCGGTGTGCATCTGCTATCCATAGACAACAGCTTGCCACAGGTGGTGGGGCAGCCATACATCCCCCACTCACCAGAGTGGAGGAGCTGCTCCTAAGCATGGTGGCTCCTAGTCTACAGCAGCAACAGTATCACACATGTGTCATCATGGAGGCCGGAGCCACCCAGCATGATGACATGGAGCGTGCAGGTAATATGCCCTAGCTGTAGACTACTGTTACCTGTATTGTTAGAATATGCATATGTAAGATGTGTACTGTGTGTTCAGCAGTTGTGCTGCCTATTTTGTGCAATACTGATATTTGGAATAGTATCTGTACACCTGTGACTGTTGACTGTTGTTCTACTGTACTTTATAGCACACTCACAGTAGCAATGCCACAGTTGTGGCCACTGACAAACTGTGTCATATTCTTGTAGGTCCCTCTGGTGTGACAGCAGGGCAGAAGATACATGCTGGTGAGTGTGTTAACACTTTAATATTGGTAATGACATGTGCATGTCATAGGTGAGGTGTAGGCCATGTACACGTAACACACCTATGCATAATGCATGCTGTGCATGTTTGCTGTGAGACATTAAACATCTCAGTAAAGTCAGTAGCTGCCTCAATGACATGCAATGCACACAGCAGCAGACACATTTGTGACAACACTATACTGCACATTGGATATGCATAGTTGCTACAGCTGTACACAACAGAACACGTTTATCATATGCAGGACACGAAAACATGCTACATTTGACATTACCACACACCCGCTGTAAGGTCACACTTCAGTATCCCACATGTCATGCACACACACATGATGTACCTCAGGGGTAGAGGCCTATCATGGGGCTGTGCAACACTCTTCAGCACATAACACAGTCATGTTAGGCAATGCTCCCTATCGGGCACCTCACACACCCATGTACAAAGTGGCTGTATAATTGTGAATGTAGTTACGGCACTGCAGTTCAGGTACAGCATGCTAGGCATTGGTCTTGCACACATTAGTAGCTGTGAGTGACCACAAGATGCATGATGATAATGGCACAGGGTACTACACTCCATCCAGTTACAGTGACCACAGTACTACTCATAGCAGTCATTGCTGTGCACCTCAATGTTGTGTGTGTGCAAACATATGCACCTGTACACAATATGCATAGCATGTTCTGTGTGTGCTTACATATGCCAGTATACACAATATGAACAGCAGTCGCCATCCGAACAAAGTGTCACATATATGTCCTGGAATGCTAGTGGGTGTATAGGTCACATGACACACATTGGGTATGTGTGGTGTTTAAATTTGCAGTTGTGTAGCATGCCATGCCATGGCTGGCACCAACATATCTGCAATATGTCCCACACTCACCATAACCACTGTACACTGGCCATGTTGAGCATTGGGATTCCTTCACGTCAACATGCACCACTCATTCCGTGTGTGTACATAGCATGCATGTGCTACACCTGTGCCCACTATTATCTGCTATGGACACAGACACTGTACTCAGACATGGAAATCTATGTGTCACCCAGATAACACATGCAGCCATGCCATGTATACCTGTGAGTGATGGTCCACAGGGCATTGCAGAGCTGATAATACTTGCACAGCAATGTTGTGTACAGGTACACATTGTGTTCCAGGGTGTAGCCAATCACTGAGAAACTACACAGTTGCATCAAAGCCATGTACACTGCCATGAAATAGGGGCACCTACACTTGCACTACATGGTCTTGTGCAACACATATTCTGCATGCTGACACCTGTGTGGTGACTTTTTGCCTTGTGATACTGGCACCCACCTTCACCCACAATAGACTATGTGTTGGATTGCTGGTGTGTGTATGTGCTCTAGTGAGGAGTGTATAAGTGTGCATGAGTGCATGTGTTCATGTGTGCATGTGTGCATATGTGCATGTGTGCATGCATCATGTGCAGACTGTAAAGTGTGTTTCCTGTCTTGCTCTCACAGGTGCTGAGTTAGGGGTGGCCGAAAGCAGCAGGGAACCTGAAGCCACTGCCACTAGTAGTGGTGATGATGAGACATGTATTCTGGCACAGGAAGGTTTGACAGGGTCTGTCGTTGGTCCGCCAATCGACAGTACACAGCGTTCAACCCCATCTATACACACACTCATACTGCCAATACATCCCTCATCACCAATGGCCATAGGTGAGGGACAGCATACAGTTGACATTGACCAGGAGAGTGTGGTACCCATGGCAATTGCATCCCCTCACAGCAGCCATAGCCAGATTCCCAGAATGGTACCACATAGGCAGAGGTCCAAGGGTTCTCGGGGGAGCACCGCTGGTCATATTGCCCCTGGCAGACGTGCCCTCACAGGTCTTACAACATCCAGTATGTTCTGGGATGTAATGCAGGCTCAGGCATGTATGGAACGGTAAACCAGACAGGGACTTAGGGAGCAGAGGGCCCATTACACCGCTATCAATGACAGCATCCATGACCTTGCCGGTGCCATCCAGAATTACACTGAGATCATTGATAGACGTTGGGAGGAGACAGTAGATGCCCTCCACAATATGTCTTCCATGAGCCAGGACCATGCGGGATGGTTGCAACGTCGACACGGACGCATGCCAGCAACATCAACAGCTGGCAGTGGTTGCGGACGGCCCACAGTTCACAGCTGCTCCCGTAGTGGCAGTTCCAGCCCCAGCCATGCTGGGGCTGGCCTATCCATTGACCTTCCCAGTAGACCATGTGCATGTGGCTCTGGCCAGTCCCAGCAGGGACGTGGGTACAGTCATCATACCTCTGCCTCTGATGACAGTACCCAGTCGGGGTTGGTACCCGATACTGTCCGTAGCACCCCTGCCAGGCACAGGTACTGTGTCCATGGCCAGAGACAGTGATCTGTACAGCCTAGCAGGTACAGTCTGTGGCTGTCCCACAAACTACCGTATATGGCAGCCACATGGTGGAGCTGTGTGCATGCAGACACACACATATTAACCAAACAACTAGGGCTCACACATACACACACACACATTACATCAACGTTGGCCCATGCTGTACTGTTGTCCCTCACACACACACACACACACACACACACACACACACACACACACACACACACACACACACACACACACAGACATGTTGATTGGATGGGTTAATGTCAGGCTTTTGCAAACAACACACCCTGTGGATATGATGATACCTGTGTCTCCTCCTGTCATCTGTAACATTGATGCAGGAACAGGCTAACATGGTGCTGATGCACAGGGTGACATTATAGCAGTGTAGCAATATTAGCAAGTTGTCAACAGGAAAGTGTAATGACATCCTTGTAGGTATGTCTGAGCAGGCATTATGCATCACAGCTCTGATTGTCACTGTAGCATTGTTTACATGACTGTTAGGTCTGAGTATGTATTGTCCACCCATGTGCCACTTGGCTGAAGTGTAATGTGTTGCCAGCATGTGTTAGTGAGTGGACAGTACATGTGTGATGTGTGCAGTACAGATTAGCAAGTGTACATCTGTGAACATGGTGGGTGCGCACTGTCTGCATGTATGGGCATGGTGGACACATGGGACATGTGGCATGCCCTGTTGTACACATTGTTAACATCTCATAGCAACTTTCAATGGCCAGTATACATTCTACTACAGTTATGTACTAACATGGGTCCACATGTGTGTATGACATGGGTTGACACTATTCTGTTGGTGATACTGTTAATATCTGTCAATGATTTGTGGTCTGGTAGTATACACAACCTCAACAGCATGACTATAAGCAATCATTGGATGATGTCCTGACAAATGACACACAGTTGTAGGGAACTCAGTAACAGTTGGATCCTTCCAGTACTATACTCTAACACTAACCAGTGGTATTGACTGCCACCCATTCCTGGGACCACACCTGTTTGGCATATAGCCCCCTTTGGTACATGCAAACACACTAGGGATGTGTCCATCCACATCTGGAAATGCATGCATTGGCCTACAATACATTCTCTGGATGGGACACATATCCTACACAAGGGTATCATACCGACAGACACCTGTTGTCTGATACATGCTGTATGGCAGTAAGCCGGCTATGGCATAGTCATCCGCATTTACAATACATACTATCCCGTCAGTACCACATCGATGGTAGACCTCAAAATGTATGTTTGGTACCAATGTGTACATACAGCCTTGTGTTATGTCATGTGTCCCTTGGTATCCACATATCCATAGGTATAGTGGAGTCCCTCAGTGTATCACATAAGACATTAGAGGCCTGCATGCATATCCACAAGGCAGTTGTACACCTATACTGACTGTCCATTATTGCCAGTCGTTGTTGTGTATGAACATGTCTGACATATACCCCAGGCATATACCCTCACTCACACTGCTCTTTAGTAACTGTCATGGGTGTGTGTGTGGCACAGATGACCTTGGCCACAGATCACAACAGTGGATGGCCTTGTCACATACATACATATGTGACCTATGATCTGAGAAGCAGCGGCACAACCTGCCAATGGAAACAGATGCATTCATGTAGTATGCAGGCTTCTCACCTATGTACTGATTGAGAGGACATGTACACATATATATTTGCCATGCAGATACCTGATGTTTGCAGTGCACTTACTGTTTTAATCATAATATGTCTTACCATAGTAAAACCAAAACCCACACCATATTGACCAGCAGGGACACACACACTGTCAGCGTTTGCAGGATTTATACCCCCACTTAACTATATTATGATACTAGTGAGAGACACATTAACATGGCACGCTATTTGCTTTACTGGATGATTTCCCTTCTCCATCTGTATTTGTAGGATGGTGACATCATCAGACTTTCCAAAGAGGAATGTACCTCTTTTAGTGAGTTTTCCCAGTCTCCAAAAAGGGCACTCCTCTCAAGGGGAAACTGCACACATACACCCCCCCACACACACACACAGTCAGTGTTTGCAGGATTCAAACCTCTACCTCACTATGTCACGACACTAGAGAGAGATGCATTAACATAGCGCGCTATTCGCTTTACTGGTTGGTTTCCTTTCTCCTGCTGTATTTGTGCGATGGTGACATCATCAGACTTTCCAAAGAGGAATGTACCTGTTTTAGTGTGTCTTCCCAGTCTCCAAAAAGGGCACTCCTCTCAAAGGAAACTGCACACATGCACACACACACAGTGTTTGCAGGATTCAAAGCCCTACCCAACTATGTTATGATATTAGAGAGTGACACATTAACACTGCATGCTATTTGCTTTATTGGCTGGTTTCTCTTCTCCTGCTGTATTTTTAGGATGGTGACATCATCAGACTTTCCAAAGAGGAAGGTACCTCTTTTAGTGAGTCTTCCCAGTCTCCAAAAAGGGCACTCCTCTCAAAGGAAACTGCACACATACACAGTCAGTGTTTGCAGGATTTAAACCCCTACCTATGTTATGATACTAGTGAGAGATGCATTAACACGGCACGCTATTTGCTTTACTGGCTGAGTTCCCATCTCCTGCTGTATGTATAGGATGGTGACATCATCAGAATGGACATGGTGATGTGTGTACACTTTGTTTTATCCCATTCCAAGAATGGTCCATGTGGGTCAGCAGGTGTCAACAGCTTGAACAGGACCTCATAATCCTTATCTTGTGTGATCTATCTGTGGACACATTGACATTCCTTCATATGTCAACACATATTTATGCACAGCTTGTTGGTTTTGTGGATACTACATGTGTCTGGGTTGTTGATAAAGGGCTATTCAAAGCCTATGTGAGACATGTGTAGCTGTGTTCAGTGATGTATGTCCTGGGTGTCTGCCTTGCAAACAGTCTAGCATGCTTGGGAACCATGATCCACACATGAACATCCCACAGTTGGTAGGGTTGTGTGTATGCCAGCTTCCAATAGCTCTGTTTATGAGTTCAACCATGATGGACTCCATGACCTAGCAGATCAGACTTCATAGGCGTACTGGACTGTACTTCCCATGGTGTGTTGTGCATCAACACTTGTTGGGAGTGCCATATGTTGCTGTATCACATTCAATGGTTCCACATCCTGTGTAGGGGGGTGAGGCTCAGCTGACTGTTCAGATGCAGGATCTGTTTGTTCTGTAGTTTATGCATGACACATATTTGGAATCAATGTATTCCACTTGCTCCCATGCTTTTGGCATTGGGGGTAGCTGCTCATCCATTCTACATGTGATATTTCCTGGTATGATGATATGGACTATCATCAGTGGGAGGCGGGTATGTATATATGGGCCTGTCTGTCAGGATGTCGGTATTGTCAGTCAGGTACAGTTGGCCCTGACTCAGGTCATATATGGGTGCACATTGCTATTTATGACATAGCTGAAGGTGGTGTCATGATTCAGTCTGGACTCCTCAGCTACTCTTTACAAAACACCAATGAACCTGAGCACTAATCCCTGTTATACTCTTTTACAAACTTAACACCCTACTGATCCTTTGTGATCAGACTACAGAGTAGTTCATCATAATATCCTGGCATGTCCAGGGGCCGGTTTCGTGTGTACTCTCCTGTCCAGCTGGTGAACATTGTGATGTTGACACAATGTCACATCTGCCTCATGTACACAGACAACCCTCTTCTCCTCCTGACAAACTCAGATATATGTGTGAGATGCACCTATATAGACATACAGGGTGCTGAACTCTCTCGATCCATGACTGGCACAGTCTTTCAGGTGGTGAAGGTAACCACACACACCACATATCTGTCTTACATATCCTCTAGCGACAGCACTCAAACCACATTATCACACATAGACATACCCAGATGCTGTAAATGAACTCTGCCTAAACAGCAGAGACTTCCAAAGCAGACACACACACAACTGCTACCCCACTACAATACCCACATATCACACAGTTCACAATGTCAGTGTGCCACATAGGCACTGCCCTTCAGGCTAAACAACACACCTAATACACTTGTAATAGGTGACACTTATTGTCAGACACACAAACAAGGGAATAGTCACTTTGGGCTGTCTGTCAGGTGCCAGGATCTGCCACATAACACATGCAGTCAGGTCACTCCAAAGCAAGTACAGGACTGGTACTATCATTGTCAATCCTGGTGCGTAAAACCTCAGACGCTATTCCCTGGACCACATGACATGATACATGGAGGAACACTCTGATCATGTAGCCCAGGCCAGTATGACCCTGACCTTGTCTAGCATCTTACACCCACCAATTATGATGTCACAGTATACAGGCAAACATATCACGTTTAACAGTTGGCTAACAAATTGGTGTCATTCATAAGGGATACAGTGTCTGTTAGCCTGTGGTGACATGCTCGACATGCCACTTAGCTTCGCTATGGACAGCTTGCACCTGTCACACTTGGACTTTTGAATGCTGGTTAAGGATCTTGCTACCACCATAGTGCCTTTCTTAAGCAGGGCTCAAAAGACAAACACACCTCCATAGACATTACAGGTTAAATGAAACTAAGAGTAATGCTGCTCAACACCAGATGTGTTACCCTCATATTGCGGCCACTCAGGACTCTCCTCAGTATGGAGGATAGCGATATTTGTGCACTAACAGATGCCTGGTTCAGGCTCACTTATGCACAACAGCACTACCAGGTTATGTTTCATACCATGCTTTCTGACCACAAGACTTGGAACAGACAACACAACTAGGGAGAGTATCCATATACATCACAGATACACACATCTCTGGGTTAGTAGCACTGCACAAAGCATCACAGACCATACATATACAACTACCATTGTGCAAAACTGCCTTTCAGTTTGTTGCCTGCTACAGACCACCCTCCCAAACTCAAGAACCACACTCGACTTTCATGGGAACTATGGAGAATATCAAGGTCTCCACAAAGACCATTATATTGGGTGACTTCAAATACACAAATATTGACTGGGGATACTACTCAAGCCCCAACACCCTCACCCAACAGTCGCTATAATTTGTGGACTCATATGCTATGGCACAACCAGTCAGCACAGCCACAAGTGGGAATACATATTGGACCTGATCATCACCAACATGGGGACTCTATGTTTCACACCAGCGATATACCCCTCATTGCTAAGGTCAGAACATACATGTGTCTCACTGGACATACATATACCCTCCACACACCCATCCTGGGTAATCTTGGTGAACTTCTCATGAGCCAACGTCTCACTTTACCAAAGCAAGGTGGTATCCTTCAGAGACCCTGAGACAGTGGCAAATACGGCTCAGACTGCTGAATCCTTTACATACACATTCTATGGACACCTAGTGGACTGCATGGATTGTGCTAGCCCAAATAACAACAGGACTCGCTGCTCCAATGGCAGGGGACCTGTCTGGTAGACCCCAGCCATTAATAAGCTGTACAACATCAGGAGGAAGCTACTACATGTTAGAACACAATCCCAGACTGGGAAGGCATCTGTAATCTGTATTAGCAGACAGCTACGATCACTAAGGGCCACTTCTACCAGACAATTGCACCAGACACATAGGACTATCACACAGCCTTCTTCAGTTATGTCAGGAACCTGGGTGGACACTCACTGATATGCTGTGAGTTACTGCATACTGACTAAACGTACCCTGAACCCACTGGCATTGCCAACATCCTGGCAAACAGGTTCAGTGCAGATGTCTCCCCCCATCCCCCCTAAGGAGCAACTATCCATCCCAACAGAGTGTAACCTCCCTGACATCACACAGTAACAGGTGAGTGCTGCCCTCCCCAAAGTTTACCTCACAGCATCAATGGGACCAGATGGTGTTCCGGCCTGCATCTTACATGAGCTTCATGACAGACATAACCCTTACATTACAGCACTGTTCAATATCGGAGTTACTACAGGATATGTACCCAAGGAATGGCATACAGTGACAGTGGTCCCACTCCATAGAGTTGGTACCACAGTGGACCACAGACAATATTGCCCTATAAGCCTAAGTAGCCTGTTCTGCAAAGCTATGGAGTGTATTGTCATGGGACTCATACACATAGACATCGGGAACCTACAGGCACTGTGTCCTACACATTTCAGCGTTGTTGTGGGCAGATCTTGCCTCTTGAACCTGTTTGTATTCTTTAAACGGTTAACAGGTCCATCGACATAGGGACGGTTGTCCACACAGCCTACCTGAACCTTGCAAAACCCTTCAACACAATAACCCACTGGGCCATTATGCATAGGCTCACCAGCGTTGATATGGACACATATCTCACACGATAGATTGCTACCTGGATTAGGGATAGCACCCACATGGTCAGAATTGCAGCTGCCATGTCTGACTATACACCAGTTACATGTGGCATCCCACACGGCTCGGTCCTGGGACCTCTCTTGTTCAGTATATATTTGTCTGACGTACAGGCTACCACAGGGGGAATATGGCTGACCATGTTCGCACTTGACTGCAAACTGGGTGCCATAATCAACTCTCCAGCTGCCACATGCATACTCAAACAGGGTCTCACAGAGATGGATGACTGGTGCCTGAGCCATGGCCTGCAGATAAATCCCATTAGTTGCATAGTCATCCCCTTTGGGAATAACAACATGCCCACACATTACCACATAGGTAGTACTCCATTACATACTGTACGAGTTGTTAGGGGTTTGGGGACATGAGTTGTTCGTACTGTCACCTTTGACAATCACGTTGCCAAAGTGGTTGGACAGACCTTCTATATATGCCACCTTATCCCATATGGTTTCACATCTAGATCGAGTGAGGTCATTGTGCCCCTATACTCGTCACAACCATGCTTGATTACAATGCCACATTTGGGGTGTACCTTACCCAACACCTGCAGCAACTGTACTGGCCACAGACGTTCCTCACCAACAGCTCTAGGGGCTCACACGGATGCCCTGCACAGTTCGGATGCAGTAACTCCAGCTCTACTCAGTCGCTTACCACCTACTCGGATATGATGTGTGCCTGTTGTTTACAGATATACCCAATCCAAAATTACTGGACATGCTCCACCTCAGGATATCTGACATATACCTCAGCACAGATGTTAATAGGACATGCTGGAGGGACAGATTCTTATCCCACAGGCTCCACTCACTCCGGATTGTAATCCCAGTTTCACATAGGCAGAGCCACCCATTGACCACCTACAGGAGACATCTTGATGACTGTATGGGTGATCGTATGTTTACCCCCGGGATATCTTCTGTGTCCCTGCTAGACAGAGGCACACTAGTCTAAACATAAATGAGCTATCTTGTGTGACCTACTATTTACATGAACAGTGTAGTAATCTGACAGGGTTGCGAATGCCAAACACAATCTGGCTAGGCTTGTACATGCTCTAGGGCAGATAGCCTAGTATCAACCTCTGAACCTATGCTAATGTTTGGGATGCAAAATGTTTATTTCTGATACTGTTTGCAGGTCTTTATTGTCTTTGCTTTACCAGTTTCTATGAACAACTTAGGTATCTGCAGAACATATTTGATTAAGACAGGGTTCCACTATATTATATATGTGTCTGTTGTCATATAACTGTGTGCAACTGCCAGATGACATGGCCTAAGTGTCTGAGCATGCCCAGTTCAGGCTTTCCTTGTTTTGTTGCCTGACATTTGTCTCATTTATTCAAGTGTGTGAGCATGCCCAGTGTGACCTTTCAGTATGTTGCTATCTGAGGTCCACTACATTTGTTGATGTGTGTGAACATGACCAGTATTACCATTTATACTGTGCGTGTTGGAAGTCAGGTTCTGTTCTTACTGCAGGACTCACCTTTGTGTCATAACTCGACAGGGATTATGCTGTGCCTGCAGGGTTTCCATGAGATACTTTGCATAGACTTATCAACATTCCTTGATACAGGCTGACCACTGCAATACTGTCATGGTTTAGTGGTTCAGTGCTTTAACTATAGTGCACAGTATTCTGGCTTTGAGGCCCATCACTGCTTTATATTTTCATACTGAGCAGAACAGACTGCTTAATGGCCAGTTAAGCAAATATGAGCATGTTGGCTTTTGTTCAGCTATGCCCTACTTAGACCAAGCTTGTCCGACATTGCTCAATATTCACCAACATTGCTGGACGTTGCCCAATATTACTCAACATTGACCACAGTTGTGCTAGTTGGTGTGTGCGATTTTGTTTGCATATACTACATGGTGGTAAATGCTGTTTAGCACTGCTTTATATTGCTTAACACATGGCAATCATGCCTCAGGCGGTGCTGCAGGGCTGCCTATGTCGGATGCACACACTACACTCCCTGTACATTTTTGAAAGCAGGTAGTGTCAATTTAGGCATCCCTTTTACTATATGTGCAAGTCAGAAGGAGGTATAATTTCCAGAGATCCTACTGAGCCAGTGTATGTGCTATGCATTGCCTCTTTGCCAAGGCCAAAGCATACTGGGCATGCCTCCTTTTGCCTACTGGGGCAGGCTCAGGTTGTTCCTCCTCCAAGTCACGCTCTGCCTGTGATGGCCTTGGCAATGGTGGGGGGCTGTTTGGCCCAGGCCTATGCTGGTCTTGCTGCAGCTGTTTTCGCAGGATCATATTATGTAGCATAGCACATACCATGACAATTTGGGTACATGTAGTTGATGAGTACTGCAAGGCTTCACCAGATGTGTCCAGTCACCGGAACCATGACTTGAGCAGCCCAAACACACGCTCGATTACATTACGTGTTTGTGCATGTGCCTCATTATGGCGTTCCTGTTCAGGTGTGTGTGCGTTTCTGATGGGTGTCATCAGCCATGGCTCCAGTGCATAGCCAGCATCCCCCACTAGGTGACCATGTGGGATGTCCCCATTGGCAAATGTCTGGTACAGCTGCGTCAGATGCCAGATATGGGAATCATGGCAGCTTCCAGGGCAGCCAGCACACACATTCAGTATTATGCCCTGGGCAACCTGGCAGTTGATGGAGGGGAAGCCCTTGCGGTTGAAGTAGACCCTACCCTGCTCACTGGCTGGTGCTTTGATGCATGTGTGCGTGCAGTCTATTGCACCCACTACGTCAGGGTATTCCGCTATTTGCTGGAAGAAATGCATATTGCTGGCCAATACCTCATGGGAATTGGGGAAATATACATGATCACCGACATGTGCTGACATGGCATCCAGGAACTGGTGCAGTACCCTGGATGCTGATGCCTGTGATATCCCCATCATATCACCAGTTGGTCTCTGGAAGGTACCTGTTGCTAATATTCTTAGACCAACACATACCTTGGTTTCCACTGGGATGGGTTCCCCTCTGTTAGTTCTGTGTGTGAGGTGTGGCCTGCACAGCTCAACAATTTGCTGCAGGAGGTCTCTGTCCACTCTATAGTGCTCCACTATCTCCAGCTCATGTAGTCCCTGGTAGGTTACCCTGGGCCTGTACACTCTTCTCCATCTCCTCACGTTGGGTTTTCCAGCAGCATTTCCATTGTCACCACCCTCAGCATGTTGCATATGTCGCCTTATAACAGCAATGGCAGCCCCTAACATTTCTTTGTCTCAGTAAAGCTTTTTCAGTTTTCACTTCTATTAGCTTATTGCAGTGTATGTTGTGAGAACCATAATGGACTGTTGTTTGCAGAGTTTTAAGTGCTAAGCTGGGCTGGGCTAGTGTACTGCCTGTGTAATTGCCTGATTCTGATTGTTTTCACCTGCTAGCTCTGCTAGTACACCCTGGTAGCTTCCTACTATTTGTTGTGCTTCCTTTTTCCTTTCTGTTTCCTCTGGGGGGGCAGCACCACACACACAAGCGCAAACACGCTCACAGCAGCTCACACGCACGCACACATGCTTACACAGACTAAAACTTGCTTATTCGGGTTAAAATGCACGCACACCAGCACAAACACGCTTACAACTCTTTAAACAGCCTTATACATGCTTACTCCGGCTTAAATGCGTGCACTCACACTTACACATGCGCACTCTGTCTTACTCTGGTTTACAAGTATGCACATGCACGCATACCCGCTCAGCAAGAAACTTTGGTTTTATCCACGGCATACACCTTCCATTTCTTGCCTTTACCTAGCCTATCTGTTGACACACCTCTTTCCATGATGTGTAAATGACAGCTGACACATGCCACTCTGCTCCAATGAGCTTCACGTCTTTCATACATACCCCACTCATGATGTCACCTGTCTTCTACTCTGTTACTCCCCTTATCCTACTCCTACACTCCACTGACTGTGCTCATTTGCTATGTAAACTTGTGATTCACTATCCTAACCCTCCCTTGCATAGGATTGCCTACTAATGTTTGGTTACATCTCTTAGACTGAGCTTCCACCCTTAGCAACCTCTACTCGGTGGCCATGTTGTCTTCAGCCTGCCATTCCCATGCATTGTACAATAACAGTTTAAATAAGATCCACATTTGTGGGTTTTAATTTTTAGTTTTCTGGTTTTTTAGAGTGCAGCCCATTTGTACGGCACTGTGCTATGCTTAAACATCGGAAATCGGAGAAAAAAATAAATTATATTTTTTTCACATTGCATAGCGAAATATTGCAAATGGCCATATATTTGACCATTGGCATGCTTCCTGCACTGGGTGCAAACTTTATTTGGAGTTGTCATGGCTCCATTTTGCTATTTGCAGAATGGTACTCAGTTGTCAACTGAGTACATTTCTGCAAATAACACTGCTCTTACTCGGGCAGGTGTGGGTTTCCTGAATCGCAAATCTACCTCATTTGCATGCCTTTCGCCTGCAATTGAGTTCATATACATATCCCAGCCCTATCCGTGTAAGAGCTGTTTTAGGAGCTCTCTTGCACGCCCCTGCAGGCTGTTCCTGGATCGCTCGTTGGACATAATGGCTGCATGGCAGGTCCACTTCTCTTCTCAGTCTTCATTAATGATCTCCACAAAGCCATCCCTGAGGCCACCTGTATTCAATATGCGGACGATTCGACACTAGTATGCTCCGACATATCTCCTGACAGACTACTAACCAAAACTCAAAGCTGCTTTACCAAAGTGGAAAACTGGCTATCTGGTCGTCAGTTAATCCTAAATCCAAAAAAAACTAAATTATTGCTCTTTCAGCCAACCCACAAACTTTACCTTATAGACTTTTCTATAACATCAAATAATGGGACGATTATCTCCCCAGACCCTCACACGAAACTACTAGGAGTTACTATTGATAATAAACTCAGATTTGACACACATATTAATTTAGCCATTAAAACTGCGAACAAAAAACTAGGATCTCTATATAGAATCAAAAATTTTCTAACCCCAAAGGCAAAAGTGACCATAGCCCGGACACATTTGCTCTCCACCCTTCTTTATGCATCCACAATTTTCACCAATCTGAACAAAATCAACTTAAATAAACTCTCCTGCTCTTACAATCATATTGCAAAATTTGCAACAGGAACTCCATATAGAACTCATCATTGTATCAACCTAAAAAACCTAGGGTAGATAGAACTCCCAAACCTTGTAAAACTGACCCAACTTACTGAGGCATTTAAAATACTCAAACACCCTGACAAATGTCCTTCACTTGAGAACTTAGTCTTACCATATACCAACCTAAACAGTCTATGCTCTTCTAACAGGCCACTCTTGAAAATGGTTAAATCTTTCAACTCAGGAGGTGATGCACTATTTACAAACGTTGTTGGAAAAGTTTGGAACTCACTTCCTCTTAGTATTCTCACAATTACTTGTCTACCCCACTTCAAAAAACAACTTTTCCACCACTTCCAGTCGCACTGGCTATGCCAATGCTCATTTCCTGATTAACCCTACCTAGGATCCTAAATGTCTTCAATTTCTCGCTCAAACCTTAATCCTCTTTTATTCTTCCTGTAACAAAACTCTCATAATAGACCACTATCCGGTGTCTCCTAGTTTCTCACAGGAACAGTCGTCTCATTACCTACATCTTATGATTGCTTTTTTTTCAGTAAATGTATTAAAAGAATTTACCTATAGAACTTATATTAGTATAATTACTACATTGTTTATTTGTTTTTATAATATGATGACATGTATTCGTGTAATCATCCTCAATATCTAATATGTATTTTACTTAACTCATAATTGCTGTTTTTGTCTGATTTTGGAGCTTTTCTCCCCGGGCCTCCGCTGAAAATGGACATGTATCCAGTCGGATTTCTCCCGGTAAACAAATGTAAAATAAAAATAAAAAATAAAATGGAGTCTTACTCTACTCTTAGACTCCGTGCAAGCCATCGTGAATCTGGCCCAATGTATTTATCTGATACAGTTATGGATTTTTAAATAGCCTAGCACTACTGAAGAAGCAGCTGCAGTCATTAGCTTCTTGATCCCGGAAACCCTTTAATCTTGACAACCTGTCAGTATATGCTGATAGCTGAGTCTCTGAGAAAGTGTCTTATGTCATGTGCAAGCTGTATGCATGCCATGAGGAAAGAAATATTCTTCAAGCAGAAAGTCCTACACTGCCATAACGTTTTCGTTTCAGCCAGGAAATATCTCCTTAGAAGTATCCTGTAAAAGTCACAGTGGTGAAATGTGACACTATGATTCTGGAGAGGATACCAGCTAACACTGGAGTGGTGAACCAATTACTAACAGTAAATATATTACTCTCCATCCTCCAAGAATTGGAATAAAATTCCACATAATTTCAAGAGAACTCAACCACGAGCTTCATCCTGAAATAATTTTGCCATATTATATAATTTTATATACATACTTTACATACATTAACAATTGCCACATAAGTTCAAGGTTGTATGCTGCAGTTCCTGTGGTGTAGGGTTTGATTCCATCAGACCTAAATCGCCTACTGTGTGACCCTGACCAAGTCACTTAACCAGATATTATTTGAGAAAGAGGACTGTATACCCAGTGGGCCTACCTGATTAACAAATGGGTATTATTATTATGATTATTATTATTATTATTATTATTATTTTTATATAGACACAAACACACACATGCGCACGTGCACACAGTTTATATAAAACACTAGAGTCAGTTCATTTATGACTTAAAAGAAAAAAAAATGGCACACTCTCATCAGTATAGTTCTAGTTACTTTCAGTTCATGTCTTTTATTGTTAGCCCATTTTTAAAGTCTCTTCAATGAAACCTAATAGCAAGGTACTGTACAGTTATAGCAGTTCTGTTCAGTCTGACAAAATATCAGGATTTAGGCTTCCTGTGCTCCTCAAATATTTCCATAGTTTGACTACACAGCTTCTTCAGATCAGGGCCATTACGAGTCTCCAGTCTAAAAGAGGCAAATCTCTCTGTCATTGTAGACTAAAAGCCTTGTCCTTTAGGCAGCACTTCACCAGGTGATACAGATGAGGCTGCGCAATTGTAGGTCATAAAGTTCCCTGTACTATATGATATAAATTTAAAGAACATCAAAACAGCAATTCTAACATTTCAGCTAGATGCTATGCCTCGATGATCCACATTCTCAGACAGAATCCTTAGTTCAATACTGAACTGAATTGATCATGGAATGAGAATAATCCATTCAGATTCAAGAGTGTTTTCCAGGCCAATATCCAATGAGTAAATAAATCAGCTATAGTTTCAATGCTGACCTACCTAACTCAGTGCTTACATCCTGTTTCTTATACAGCCATTGTTGAGATGCACAATCAGTTATCAGCATGAAACTGCATCTTAGTAAGTAATACTGAAGAGAAGTTTCTGCTCATTTAATACCAAGGCATTCTCATTTGTAGGCAGTGCATCTGATCTCAATCTGACTTAGTTTTCTCATTTCGTAGAAGACTAAATACTCTCCATCCCCCTACTTCCTGAACTAACACAGTCCCCAACCCACACTGGAAACAGTGTACACAATAAAATGATTAATTAAATTAAGGTAGCCAGGATAAGCTCTAACCATAACATAGCTTTAACTGATTTTTCAGTAGAGGGACTAATACTAGTACTTTGATCCCTTACTTTAATCTGTCTATTTCTGGCATTTTTTTTAAATCCTTTGCTGCATCTTTTGCATCCTTTACAAATGCTCCTCAGCTATTAGCACAACAATGTTTAACCTTTTGTGAGGTTTGTAAAGTGTGCTATCAAGCCTTTAAACTGGATTTTCTTCACCTTTTCTATTTCCATCAAAGCTGGAGCATGTATACTCTATAGTAGCTCGTATGTGGTAAATCCTGTTTAACATCGTGGAATTTATATTAGAGCAAAACAAGGAAAAGTAAATCCATTCATGCCATCTTGTTCTATGCCCTTCTTTAGCATGGACATCAAAGTGTTATTAAAGCTGTGCAATAAGCCCTTAGTTTGGGGGTGGTACACTGACATTCTTAACTGTTTTACTTTTAAACAGAGGCAGAGCTTGTGCATATCACTGGCCATAAATCAGAGACTTTGGTTCATGACTATTTATTTAGGGATCTTTACCATACATAAAAGCAATACTAGCTCTCTGGCTACTGTGTCAGTCTTGAGATTTCTTAGGCATACTCATTTGGAAAACTTAGTGGTCTTAGTAGATATTCATTAGAATGGATTGATCTACAAGATGCATAGCTACATGTTTGAATGGGAATTCAATAATATGCATAAATAACAATGGACTTCTGAACCTAGGGTATGATGCCATTCTTTGATATCCTGGAGATGATATACAGAAGATTGCAATGCCTTTTATTATACCAGGTCAATAATTAACTTCTAACTAAAAATTAGCAGTTTAGGCTTGCCTATCCACAAGATTCCTCCCAGAATACCACTATGAGCCAGTTTTATTACATGTATTTTAAAATGTTTTGAATTTAACTATTTCTTCATAGTCTTTGCTCACCCAATTTCCATATTATTCTTCCAATCAAAACAGGAGTGTGGAATGTGGCCTATATGTGCATCTGTTTCTCCTTGTGTTGCTTTAAGCACCTGCTGCTGACAGTCCTGTTTCTGACTTGTCCTCAGCGTTATGGTGCAAAGGGACACCTATGACTTTATTTAAGTTCCCTTTTATCCTTTATTGGATTTATCACTTCTGTTTCCCACACAGACATTTTTCAATACTTTTCTCTTTCAAAATAATAGTCAGCTCATTCGCCACCCTTGCAGTTTCAAAAAACAAAAAAATCTTTCTTGTAACTGTGGTAGTAAGTTGCTTAATACAACATTAACAAACAGCTTGACTACAGCTACATGAACTCTCACTTCATTGTTACCTCATACATTAAGCATTTCAAAGCCTCATGCATGACTGCAGAATGCAGATGCAGCATTGGCATTCATTTATGAAGCCATAACTTCCATAGAGCTTCATAAATCAGTGCCAGTGTTATGGCCTCACACTATTTGCAGCATCTGTAGATTATGCCCCAGATAATTTGCACTTCAGGTAGACACTTCCTTCACCCTGCCCTAGTTATAGCTTTGACATCCTTCACAGATAGAGCAACTTAGTAACAGGTTGCACATACCAGACAGGTTCACGTATTGTTTTCTGACAAAGCCAAACTCGAGTTTGTCTTGAAATGTGTACATATACCCATTCCTCTTAATCGAGGCTTTGACATTTTAACAGTGTGTCAGTCTGCCACTGTCCCCATTTTTACTAGTGTCACGTCCTGAATTGTATATGCTTAATTGTTTACTAGCTACTGCTGTTCCCATATTAATACTAGACGTATAGTTACAATTGTTTTTCTTAACGTGTCAGACTGCAATTAGTCCTCCTTTTTTTATTAGTGGCATACTCTCATCACATAGTATGTAATTGTGCTCCCTCCCCCATAATTAGCTCAGTATCCTGAACTCTGGGATGTCTTGGCCAATTATGATTTAATATGCTAAATTGGATAACAATGGAACACAAGGTACTGCTTTAACCAACATTCTGGATGTCTGCATGTGCTCTAGGATACATTTTTCAGTATTTTTGGATACATATCACTTCCCCCTTAATGATGTCATTTGTTTTATGCCTGCAGTCACATGGGTCCTTAAAATTATGACTATAATACCAGAATGAAGAATCCTGTTCAGTTCCTTCCCATCAACCAGTACTGTACATTTGGACAGCTTAGTAGTGGTACAGAGACAATGTGCTGATTCTACTATACTAGCACTTACTGTATCATACTACCTTGGCACAGTTTAATTGCTAGCATGTTTTGACAGACACAGAATTCATATCAGTATGTTGGTATGGCATTCATATTACAAGATTTAAAATGGTTACAAATGTACCCCTTCTTCCCACATCTAAAATATATTATTACATTTCCTGAGAGTTCTTGTATGCTGTCAGACATCTGCCCAGTCATAATTGCAAGCTTAGGTTGCTCAGCTCCAAAAAGTGCTATACTAAGTAGTAGGTTTTCATTTAGTACAGTCAATTTAGAAATACTCTTATGGTCCCGGGGTTACTCAGCAATGCCCACTTACATCAAGTACTTGGGACTGCACTTTTGAATTTATCAACTGCTAAAATGTCTGCCATTTTTTTGTTTGTTTTACGTATACATCTGGTTAAAAACATAACATTAAAATATGCTTTAAATCAGATATTTTAATTTCCCAGTTTTACTTGAATTAAATGTTCTGTTATTACATGTTTGGTTGTGTTTCAAAAGCTACATCAGCATTATCAAGCAGTTCTTTTTTAATATCTGATAGTCCATATAATGCATACATCACAGGCCTATATATGCTTTGATTGCTTCTTCTAAAAGTTGGGAAGACAGCATTTTAGCTTAGTTTGATTGAGCTCAATGTTCATCAGTGCCATATGCCTCAAAAAGTACAGATGTTCACTTTAGTGTCATCATCCTTACTGTTTCTACACCATTTGGGATCTTTACATATGTAGAGTTATATGACTCTAGTACCTCAAGTTGAAAAGCCAAAATGCCCAGACATCAACACATTAGTGGCATGTTCCTTGGGGTTATAATCTATTTATTTATTTATTTGCTTGTTTGTTATTTTGTTAACCGGGTTAGTCCAACTGGGCCAAGGGGCCATTTTCAGTGGAGACCTGAGGAGAAAAGCTCCAAAAATAAAGTACATGATAATAAATATAAGATAATCATACATGATAAAAAGTACAATGTAAAACATTCATGTGTAAAAGTACATGGTACATGATTAAAAAAAGTGAAGCATGAGTAAAATAATGCATGATAAAAGAAATAATTGATTAAAACAATGAAGGATTAAAGCTCCAGAAATACATGATATGGATGCAAGATAGAAAACAGAGCTGAAAATAAAAGCTGCTGTATCAACAAAGTCAATTGCATTACATGTCAAACACAGTCAGCTGTAAGAAACAAAAGAAAACTATGTGAGAGCAATGTTGATAGTATGGGAAAGTTACTAGAGAGATACCATTTGAGTAGAATAAAGCTGATAAAGAGTCCAAAGATGGGTAAAAGGTGGAAGAGAGAGAAATTTTGAGCAAGACAAAGGTAAGAAATATAGAGAGTAATGAGAGGCAAAAGGTGGAAGGGTGCTCAATGAGGTTATGATGGATTATTAGTTGTTGGGGAGATAGCTTTGAAAAAGGTAGCAGAAAGTTTAGGTGGGATGGTGGCAGGTGCATGGGGGATAGTTGGCCAGGTAGTTTTTTAATTCTTTTTTGAAGAGGAGAGAAGATTGGGTAAGTCATAGGTTAGTTGGGAGTTTATTCCAGGTCTGAGATATACAGCATTTGTAAAATAATTTGCCTATGGTTTTGTTAGGATTGTAGGTGTTTGTAGGTGTTTAGTACTGCCTGATCAGTGCTACGGAGAGATCTTGCAGGGGTGTAAAAGGATAGGAGACTGGACAGGAATGGACAGTTTGCAGGTTTATAGAGAGATTGTAATATTTGTAGTTGTGAAAGCTGGAGTAGTTGTGGGGACTGAAGCCATTGTAGTTGTTTTAAAGCAATGCAATGCTGATTCCTATAGGGGATATTACTGGCAAATACGGCTATCTGGTTGTAAGTCTGTTCAAGTTTGGTTAAGAGATTTGTTTGGATATGTTTCAATATAGGAGAAACGTAGAGTAGGCAGGGGAGGAGATTGGTTGTCAGTTAGCCACTGTTCAGTTATGTTAGAGGAGTTCTGAGTGAGAGAATGGAGGTCAGTGGGGTTGTCAGAGAGGGTGATAAGGGTTGTCATCAGTGTACTGGATGAGTGATGAAGAGGTGAAGGCAGAGTGGAGGTTGTTAGTGAAAATATTAAAGAGGAGGGGGCTGAGGATGGATCCTTGGGAGACACCAATTTGGATAGGTAAGAAGTGTGAGTAGGAGGTCTGCCATCTAACAGATTGTTGTTGGTTGTTGAGATAGCTGGAGAACCAGAGGATAGTGGAGGTGGAGAGGTTTAGTTCAGATAATTTAGAGGGGAGTTTAAGGTGGGAGATGGTGTCAAAGGCTTTAGAGATGTCGAGGAAGACACATGATGCAAGTTTATTGTTATCCCTAGCTTGTGCTACAATCTGGTGAATGATAGGAGGGCAGTGAATGTGCTGTGGTGGGGTCTAAATCAATGCTGAGAGGGAATAAGAAGGTTTTCATGAACCAAAATAAACCACAAAGCACACCATTTCAGAGAACAAGCTGTATAGATGAATGATCACACCATAAAGCTTGAGGTAAGCTGGTTTATTAACGTTATCAATGCAAATAAAAAATTTAAAAAAAAGTTTTTATTAAATCATTGATTGGAATAAAGATGTGATTGGCTGACAGTTTTAAGAGATGGTATTTAAGGTAATTAGGGGATTACACATTGTATTGTCTGATGAAGTCTTTTGGACGAAAACATATTTGCATTGATAACGTTAATAAACCAGCTTCCCTTGAGCTTTATGGTGTGATGGTTCATCTATACAGCTTGTTCTCCAAACTGATGTGCTTGTGGTTTATTTTGGTTAAAGTTTCTTTTTGGCACCTACTCCTGTTGACTGTTGATTTATCTGTTTTTTATGGAAGATATGGAGAACTCATCAGGTAGCCCCATGGAGGGCACTAGTGCTGTTGAAAGTGTGCACGAATAGCTTTCATGAGTGGAGGGACAGCTGACACAATTGATGGCATTGCTTAGTCAGAAGCAGAGTCTTGGAGGTGATGGAGAGAGAATTTCTAGGTATTTCTTACAAGGGAGTACCGTTTCTTTCAACTCAGACCTGTCAGGGAGCCATTCCCCATTTCCAGACAACCAGGAGGTGTGGCTTCAGGGCAATGACACTGCCATGCAAGATTCATGTTTCTAGGGCCAGGAGAAGGAAGGAAACTCACAGTCCAACAGCTGAGATGGTGGGGAACACTTGCAGTGTCCAAGAAAACAAAATAGTTCTCTTTCCAAAAACGGAAAGAATAAACAGTCCAAAGCTAACCACAATGATGCCGAAATGGGAAGTAGTGAACAACTAGAGACTGGGGATATAGTTGGGCCAACAATCAACTAGAAATGACGGCTATGGACTGGGGTAGGGGAAGTAATGTGTTTAATTGGTTAAATACCAAAAAGTCTTTTTCTAGTTATGTGTTCCAAAATCACACTGTGAATTTTCAAGATGCACACATTTATAGTCAGAATGTCGATCACTTACATGATTTAATGTTCAAGTACAAAACTTTATGTTTAGATAACAGTTATTTGAAAGAATGTGTATGGAGAGGGATAGTACTCAAAGGATTCAGAATTTACAAGTACCCGAACAATGTTAAAGAAGGGAGTGAGTTCCATCAGGAACTGTTAACAATTTTTAACAACTGTGGTATAGAGATAGTGAAAGCTATCATTAATGAAAATGATCGAGAAATAAGAAAATTACTGACTAGCATCAAAGAGGTGAACAATTCAGTTATTAATGATTTATCGTTTACTGTTGAAGAGGAAAAAGGCTAAGTATTTTAACATGAAGGACAAAATTGAAAACAAGTGCAAATTGATTTATTTAAGGAAATGTAAAACATTAGATAGGGACATTATTGAATATAGAGACAAGATATGTTACCCTAAACCCAAAAAGAATGTGTTCAGGGATTACCAAAATATGACCCACCCTACTGGAAATAGAGTTCCTCTAGATAACTTGGACCTCAGGGGATATCACAAAGACCTTAGGGGAAACCTTAGCAATCAGGGAATAGGTTATGACTTAGACAACATGGATGATTTCCCCAATCTCAGAAGATCTTAGAGAATTAAGATGCAAGGACCTGTAAACAATTATAATTAGAGAGTAGGTCACCCAAACAGGAAGAATTATTAAGCCCAGATAGGAGTGGGCCCCTGGACGACACACCACACTAGGAACACAACATCATTAAAGTTATAGGGAACAGACATATTTTTCACAATTTTAGTATTTATAATTACAGTAGTGAGGAAGTCACCCTCACCCATTTTAAACTGTTTAGCAAAAGACTAAAATTTGTTCCAACTTTTACTAGCAAAATTTCACAGACTTTAATTGATTTGAAAATGTGCATAAAAAACTTGAATTACTATTTAATAATAGAATAGGATATAACTACAACAATATCATCCCTGTTAGGAAGAAAAGTACATATAATCCCCCCTCCACCCACAACTAAAAAAATTTGAATTACAGGTAGAAGAACAGATTAGATCCAGATATAAGGGAGGTAAAACTTATTTAACCTTACTAAGGAAGAAAAATCAGTTATCAAAAACACTCAGAGAAAATCACTACCTAAGAGTTATGAAGCCAGACAAAGGGGGAGGGGTGATGCTTATGCATGATATTATTCATTCTGCTAAAATGTTGGACATGCTTAATGATACAGACAGATATGTTAGCGTTTCTAGGAATGAAATCAATGTAGCCTATCATAAGATAGATTTCATGCTGGAAGAAACTTTAAATGAAGGTACTATAACCTCAGAAATTTTCCAATATTTGACTATAGATCAACCTAAAGTACCATCTATCTTTGGGATCCCCAAAGTCCACAAAAATGTGGACACTCCACCTCTTAGGCATATTGTGGCAGTAAGTGGGTCTAAAACATATCCTCTCACCAAATATTTAGATGGGGAGTTAGATAAAGTTTGGACAGAAAGGAAAGGGATCCTGAAGGACTCCTGGGATTTTTTGAGAAGCATTAATCAGAAGTTATTCCAAGATGAACTTATTTTTGTTACTTTGGACATTCATGATTTATTCAGTGTGATACCTCACACCATAGGTCTCAAATGGTTTGAGGAAGCTCTAAGGTTTAAGGGTAATATCCAGCATGAGAAAGTTTGTTTGTACTTAGAGCTGATGGAATTAGTTCTTAGAAATAATGTTTTATTTTTTGATGGAGAGTTTTTCCAACAGATTAGTGGGGTAGCAATGGGAACAAGTTGTGCTCCCACTTATGCCAATTTGGTACTCTCCACTTGGGAGGATAAATACATATTAAATGCACAATATAGTCAATATTGGAATTATTATCGCCGATACCTGGACGATATATATGTATTTTTTGGGTGGGATCTAAAGAAAATTTATTGGAGTTTATCAATTACATCAACTAAACTACCAAATTTTTAAAATTTTCTTACAATATTTCCTATGAAAGACATAAAGTTTTAGATGTTCTATTAGAAAGAACAGGGGAGACTCAATATTTCAAATCCAGTGTCTTTAGGAAAAGTACATTTTCCAACTCCTGCCTTCACTATACGAGTGCTCACCCTGTCTTTCACAAGAGGGGAATAGTGAAGGGGCAAGTTATCAGGAGTAGGAGTATGACATCCGATGACAAAGATTTTGATGTAGAATGTGGAAAACTGAGACAAATGTTTTTGGAAAGAGAATATCCCTTATCCTTTATAGAGAAAATCTTGGATGAAATAAAAAAAGATAGACACAATAAGTTTGCTCCAATACTAGGGAAGCCTTTAACCCAGGAGGAAAGAAAGTCCAGGAGAGACCAGAGTGACATCAATTGGAGTAGCAATTTCATTTAAAATTTTAGTACTGAAACTACATTGATTAAGAATGTAGTGAGTTCCAATTGGAATAAATTTAGTAATTTTTTTGATTTGAACAACATTTTCGATGAACCTTTAAGGTTTGCCTATAGGAAAGGCAGAAATACTAAGGAAGTATTGGAGAGTAAAAAGAAAAGAAATGGTGCTAAGAGACCGGGAACATTTTAAATGTGGGAGATGTTCACAATGTTCCTACATTCTTCAAGGGCAAAAGTTATTTCTATCTCAAAGAGAGATAGAAATAGGGACAAACACACATTGCAACTGTGACACTGTCGGGGTGGTGTACATTGCAGTGTGCGATATATGCGGGGCTTTTTATATAGGTAAAACCACTAGGAAGCTCAAAAGATGTATATATGAGCATATGAATGATGTTAAAAATAAAGATGTGAAGAATGCTTTGTTTAGACATACTATTGCCTGTCCTTCAGCAAAATTTATTTTTTTTTGTGGCAGAAAAGGTAGAAATTCATCCATGTGGAGGGCCCTGGGAGACAACCATTGAATACCGAGAATTGTTTTGGCAACTTAAATTGGACGCCAGTAAGAATTGTGGATTAAATGACTTTGTTTCCCAGGCCCCTGTATTAAAGCTTAAAGCAGCCAAATTATAGGTAGAATAAAAGCTATTTCTACTTTGGCCACTAAATGAAGTATTTGATTCATCATTTTTTGAGAAGGATGTTTTTATATTCATTTTCAATCTACATTTTATAACCATTATTTAATTATTTATGTAATAAATTATAAGTATTTATTAGAAGTTATTTATTGGTTTATAAAAGGTTTAAACTATTTATAGGTTACAAATGTGAAAAGTTGATAACTTTTGAAAGTTTTTTTTAAAAAAAGTTTTTATTAAATCATTGATCGGAATACAGATGTGATTGGCTGACAGTTTTAAGAGTTGATATTTAAGGTAATTAGGGGATTACACATTGTATTGGTTGAAGTCTTTTGGACGAAAACGTATTTGCATTGATAACGTTAATAAACTAGCTTTCCTCGAGTTTTATGGTGTGATCGTTCGTCTATGCAGCTTGTTCTCCGAACTGGTGTGCTTTGTGGTTTACTTTGGTTAAAGTTTCTTTTTGGCACCTACTCCTGTTGATTTAAAGGTTTTTATAAAGTAGATAGCTTAAAAGTTCCTTGTGAATACATTTCTTGAGAGTTTTTGAGAGAGGGGAGAGTATGGCTATGGGTCGGTAATTGCTAGGTTCAGTGGAATTACCTCCTCTCTGGAGTGGAATAGTATAAACTCATTTCCAGATTCCAGTTAATGAGAATATAGATGGGATAAGCGATAGAGTTGGCAGCAAGTTTAAGAAATTGTTGAGGTAGTTTGTCAAAGGAGGGTGAGCATGGTTTGAGTTTTGAGAGAAGGGATTTAATGTAAGTTGTGGGAACAGGTTCTAGGGAGAAGGCAGGTTGGGAATGAGTAGTTAAAGGGGTTAGGGATTAGGTTTGGTTGTTGTCTTGGGGGTTAGTTTCCTGATGGAGTCTCTAAAGTAGTTGTTTAGAAGGGTGGCAGTTTCAAGATGAGTATGGTGGGAAGAGGTTGGGGGTACTGGGGTTTCTAGTATGGAGTATACTATTCATGGTGTGGCAGAATTTCTTTGGTTTCAAAAACTGGGTGCTTTGGGCTTCCTGATAGTATTTTCTCTTGTCTTGAAAGACACATTTTTAGTAAGGTTTCTAAGTTCTTTATATTTCTGGAGGAGAGAAGGAGATTTTGACCTAGACCACAGTTTCCAGGTGCTGTCTCTAAGTTTCATGGTGGAAAAAGTATCTTTAAAGAGCCAGGGGGTGGGATTGGATTAGATCCTAATTTTTCTAGCGGGAGCTAGGGTACTGAGTAAGTGTCGAAAAATGTTGTCAAATTCAAGAACAGCATCATTCAGGGGTGGGTTGCACAGGTGTGACCAGTTAATCAGAGAAAGTTGATTGTTAAAGGTTTCTACACTGAAATTTGACTAGTATACCTGTTGATCATCTGTTTTGTTAACCAAAATGGTAGACATTACAGATTGTTGATATGTTGGACCAACATCACATATAAATATAGATGTATAGAAAAATAGATATACATATAGATAGACATTCCTCTGATGGTAACAATGACTTTTCTTTAATAAGATAATACTGTTTCTCACATCAGACTCAATGTTTCATTCACTGTCTTTATCAATATTGTGAGAGCATTCTAAATAAGAATGCAAAGATACTGATCAAATTATATAACAGTAGATTTGAGACTATTTAATTAAACACTAATAAGACTGTGGTTTTCCAAAAAATAATCTCATAACAAAATGAACAGACAAGTTTTTTTTTCAGTTATAATTGATTGGTTTGTATTCAAAGTGATGTAAAGACATGATTATCTTGTGCAAGGAACTTCACCAAAGTATAATTTTTATGTTGCCATGAACACATGAAAAAATAAAATATACTTTATTATGTTTTATCAGTATTTCAACAGAATTAACATTAAGCTTTATACTTCAATGTTTTTGCTTTGATTTCCAGTTATACCGCTTGCTATTGTACTTTCACCGAAACAGAATCTGTCAGAAGTATGAGGATTGTTTGTTTGCAATTGTATGATGTTTGGTGATTTGTGCGTAAACCAATACATCTGCCTTAACAAGATTAATGATGCTGCAACTCTGATGTTTTTACTCCAAATATGTATGAAACAGCAATGCTGTTCAAAGGGAGAAAAACTGCTCACAGATAAATGTCGTGACAAGATCTTCCATGTGCTGTCAACCTGTGGCTCATACTTCTCTTTGAATTTTGTAAAATAACTTATTAGCATTTTACCTGCTGTGAATGTGATTTTCTTTGTACAGTATAAGAAAAATCTGTTTAGGAAGTGACATTTTGATAAATCAAGGCTGTGTGACTCTATCATTTGTAAGTGCTCCTGCTGAGGTAATTTAAAGCTTTAAAAGTTTAATAAACAGTCAAATATGTGAATTTGATATAAGTGGGTGATGACTTCCTAATGTTGTTGAATGACAGATAACATACTTAGACCCTAAGTCAAGAGGCATGGAGAGGGATTGAAGAGCTACATATGGATGTCTTGCACATGTGACAGGAAGACAACTTCCAGCTTAACTGTCTGGATCTGCATCAACCATTAAACTTCTAAGGGTAGCAATAATAGAGAAATGCATCCTGAAGGTCCAGCTGTTACCGATGATAGTGATTAGGCATACTTTTAAACAAACAGCAGAATGTTGTCAGTTATGTTTTGTATTAAATAAAATCTGCACTGCTAAATTAATTTTAAAATATTATAGTCTGTTAAGCATGTCAAGAGGAAAAACTATGATGCTAGGAAAGTGATCTGTGAAAGTGTAAGTTGAAACTCTCCCAGTGATAATGCACAGTGTTTTATGAAAATCTGTTGATAAATCTTTTATATGCTTAAAAGCCAAGTGCTTGATGGAAGGTTCTAACTATTAACAAGACTTACAAGTTTGTATTTTTTGTATAGTTTCATAAGTTCATAGATATACACTAAACTAATGACCACAAGATCCTTTTTAATCTTTGCCATGAATCCAACACATTTGGTGCTCTAGAGGTTATTTGTTAGTAGTATGTGTACCCTTGGGCAAGCATGGTCAAACATTTACAGGTTGCCTGGATCCATTAGAGATGTAGCTGACATACAAGTGGTGAATGTCTGATTTCCTTTTCAGGGATCCAGGTTAGACTTGAATAGCTTCAGGAAAGACTTCTGCTTCACATTGATAGGAAGCCTATTCCAGAGAAGAGGTATTCTTTGAGACACATACCTGTCTCTCAAACTTGTCCTATTTATGTTGCAAGCAAGGTTTGATTCCCTGGATCAGGCAGCTGTGATGTTACTTGTTTTGCGGATATGCAGGAGGTCCATCAGAGCAGGATCTTATGATACTTGTATGCCAGACATAGATCTCCCCTCAACAATCTTGAGGTGATACAGTACAAGGATAGGGAGAGGGCTTTTAGGCAGTCTCCATTGGACATGGTGTTAATGTCCTGTATTCTTTTTGTGAGGAATCTCTGTGGACATTCCAGTTGTTAAATGATCCTGGTCAGGTACATAGCAAAGGGCTATTGTACTCAATGATGGGTGTGATGAAAGCTGAAAACAGTGGAATAATAACATCCTTGGACCTAGATGCTATACCCTTGCTTATAAGATGAGCAACATAAAATAATATCTTTACTACCTTAGACACATGTTGGTCAAAAGCCAAGTTACTGTCTACATATATCCTCAAATCCCTGACTATTGGGTCTACTCTTAGGGGTGTATTATCAAGGAGGTAGTTATTTCCGATAGCCAACTTTCCAAAGGGTAATACTGAGCACTTATCAGCATTGACTTTTAAACAATGTCTATGGTATCAGATATTTGCCTATATTACCTTTTCTGGAGGATATTAGTGCCTTGGGGGAATTCTGTGACTGCTCCCTGTTTGTAATTATCTGCAATCATGGGCAGCCAGAGGCCCTTGATGTTGGCCTTGACTTCTGAGAAATAAATACCAAAAAGAGAGGATAGCACTGAGCCCTGAGAGACTCCATTAGTGACTGGCCTCTGGTGGGGGGCTTGAAATTTTGTCAGGTTGCCACTTAATAATAGGAAGTTTGCCTTAGAATAGTCCGTAAATGCTATGGACTTAGCTGGGGTCAGCAATTTTATTTTTATTTCAAAGGAGACAGCTTTATGGTTTGATCTTAACAGAGAGGACATTACCAGGGATAGGAGTGGAGTATTTTCCCATGTTAAGTGAGGACCAGATCCAGTATGTTTGCTCCTCTAGTGGGCATGTAAACTATCTGATCCAGTGTGTTAGTATTGATGAAATTCAGGAATCTCTGGGCCTGTGGGTTTGGGGTCATGTATAAATTCAGTTTATAGTGGGGTAGTTAAAGTCACCTATGAATATGGTACTGGTTGAAAGGTGAGTGTCTCCAGTAAGTTTAAGCATGAGTTACAGGCTTCTTGGGTCATAGGGTGGGACCTGTAACTAGACAATGATATGGTATGGGAATTTGCCTGTGGTGATATGGAGGTAGAAAAGCTTAGCCCATCATCCTGTTTGAACAACCTTTAGGTAACATTCTTGTTGTTGTATATTGAGACACCTCTAACTTCATTCCCCGCCTATGCAGTATTTTTCCTAAATGTGTTGAAGGCATTGTAGCCTTGCACTGCTGTGATGATCTCCATGGTGTTCAGCCATGTCTCCATAACTATACAGATGTATTCATTCTCCAGGGTGAGGAATGCTTGGAGTGAGTGGAGTTTCTTATTTAGATTCCTGGCATTAAGCAGTAACACCTTTAGAGTTCCTTGGGTTGGTTTTGCTATGCTGGAATATTTGCCAGCCTTGCATTGACTAAAAAAGGCACTATGGGAGCGGTCAATGTTTTAGCAAATATTTTAAAGTCCAGAGGGGAAATATGCATCGCATCCTTAGCAATGTAGTGTGGTCTGCTGACCATATCCTCCAATGCTGGCAAATATTTCATCCCCTTGGAGTTCCACCAGAAGCTAGAATGATGCTAGAAGCTAAGCCAATCATTAAAGTCAATCATCTTCTGTTGTGGCATGATCCTTAGTGAAGGTAGGATACAGCTTAATGCTAGGTCATACCAGCCTGAAAGACATAGTCCAATAGCTCCATAATGTCTCTATTCATATAGTCCAGAGAAGTACATCTCAGATCATTTAGACCTATATGGACTATGATAGAGTCATACTTGTACCTGTGGTCCAATGACCTGAGTGGGTGCTTCATCTGGCAGTTCCTGGCCTCGATACACAACTAGCCATGACTTTTTCTCTTATTCTGCCTGGTGAGTACGACATCTGCGTGTCACACAATGTTGACTTCTATGACTATAATGCTGGATTGTGTAGAGACTTGCCTTATTGGCTTCCAGCTTGAGACTCCATATGGTGTGGCTTTATGTGTTCTAGTGGGTGTTGTGCTTTTGAGGGTGCTGCAGATATCTCTTGCAGGTTAAATGACTGTGAGATGCTTGGGGTTTAGATAAATTAATTTTAAGAGCCTCAGCATATGTGGGTCTGTGTGCCTGCCCTGTATTAGGTGTGGTAGATACTGTGTGTTCATTTCTGGCAACCTGGTTGGTATTATGTTTGCTTGTATATGAGAAGTCTTGACCTCAGTGACATTGTGTAAATACATCTCTCACATACCGTATAAGTTTTTTTTTTTTTTTGCTGGTGGGCCTGGAATACAGATAATATTGGGTAGTGCTTTATTTGTTGTCATAACAAGTCTTTTCTAAAATGCAGGTTGAATTAAGGTTAAAATGATATATCCAAATACATCATGAGTTAGACACATCATTCAGTTACTTACATAATTGACATCAATGTGTTGTCACTGTTCTTACAATATACTTTATATGCATGTATCTTGTCTGTGAAGCTTCTCATGCATTTATTTGGTAGGCTCTCCCACTTTTACTTGGGGTCAGGGTGTCACATCAACAGAAATCAATGTGATAAAATCACCTAGAGACAATGTTTACACCTCTAAATGTCTAGCCTTGGCATTGACCTGTATTTATAACATGTTACTTTCTGTTTTTATTCTTGTATATTAGATTTTATTTTGGATTATTTGGGCTATATTAAAATATATTTATATATATATATATAATATGCTGCATCATGTCTGATGATACCATGGGATTACCTCTCGATTATGGAAATTATCTTCCACTATAATAAATGCATGTTAGGTAAGCCATGAAATCTTTTTGTTTACATACTATACCAGTGTTATTGCAAATTAAATTTTAAAATGGTATATCTGACAAATATTGCTTTTTCAGAACTCTAAAGGGTTTAAATTAAAACGGCAATATTAGAGGAATGAAATTAAAACCTACATGCTATTATGTGTGCACACCATGTCAATGTTTTTGACCTAGATAGAAGAAGAGTTCTAAACTGAAAGTCCAGGATTGCAACACAGAACAACTGCGGTTAATATTATTGTTGCTGTTTGCATGTGAGTATTGTAGATTTTTGCTGTTGAATGTTTGTAATTTCTTTACAGTGAGTGAGTGAATGGTTGCCTTTTCATTTTGTTGAAATGTCACATTGTGAGACTACTGTTGATCATTTACAGAATTTCTCTGTTATACTTGGCAACACTGTTGCAGTCAATCTAACCTTTGGTTCTGGGTGGACTTTGCTTTGACATACAGAAGAATGAGGGTGTTGGTGATCCAACACCCATGATGACACTTCGATAAATTAAGTATGTGTGATTTTATCAATCTCTAAATAGTTCATCAGAGGTAATCTCTGTATTTAAAAGTTAAAAGTTTAACGGACAGTCATATATGTCAATTTGCTAAAAGTTAGTGATGAATTACTGTTTAATTATAAAATTGTGTAAGTGCTTTGCTGGCTTTCTGCATTTTGGCACTTTTTTAAATGGCTGCATGTTGCAATACTGTTAAACAGACCAGATTTTTTTTGTTCCTGTGCTTTTACTTTATAAAGAAGAACAAGAAGAGATTGTTAATGCTTCCTACTGTTGTTGTCCAGGATTTGTTTGCTCCAGGGAGTTTACTGACTACCCCCGGGATTCATGAAGCTCAGTGCAAGGACGGCGGTAGGCTTGCGCCGACAGTGAGGCGTGAAGATGGCGCAGTAGCGTCAAATGCATATTAATGAAGGCGCGCTGCTGCCACAGCCACATGCACAGGAAAGGAGCGCGAGTGTATAGGGTGTGTCGAAGTGCCGCACGGAGGTGTGGAAATGCCAGCTGTCGACGTGCAACCTAAAATGCTTGCATATAACAAGTTGCAAGATAGTAATCACATCTGTCAGTATCTGTGGATACTGAAACATATGCAAAGCATGCAAGAAAGTTCCTGCGAACACAAAATGAAGAAGCAAACACAAATGCACGGTAGGGAATAACGGGTCCCTATCCCGCGAACAAATGACATGGAAGACCACGTGGACGTAGTCCAATGCAGTGTAGATAGCTATACCAAGGGGAAGTGAAACACATCATATATTAGCGAGCCGCCAGTAGGTACATCCAGCCCAATGGTTAGGGTCACCAGCTGACCCATAATGTGAGGGAGGGTACACAGCTGGGTAGATGTGTCCATAACAAAATACATGATAAATGTACATATCTAGCGACCTTATGTCCGAATCATATCCCACAAGGCATGTAATAGTCACATACAAAAGGTATGTCCATATTTCACATACCAAATATGATAGGAAATAGAATAAGCATGTAAACAAAACAGAAGGAGCATATAAACAGCTACAACAATAAGGAAACATGTAGGCTGAAAGGAACAGTATTATCCATACCATCGACTGTGGGGACGTGCTGTCCAGTACAGTTGGATATGTGTACAGAATATATCCCATCCTGGACATAGGAAAAGGTGGCATCCTACCAATGAGTAGAACAGTCTGCCAAAATCCGCAAATCAGTGGTACAAGCCGAACCTGTCAGGATGCGTCACAGTTAAACGGGTAGTACCCGGGTATACCAACCATGTAATGAAAGTTAAGTATGGGCGTGTACCTATGTGCGTGAAGTATAGCATGTGGAAAGCAAACATGGCAGGGTAGTCCACACAACCATACAGGTACCTGACATATGTAGGGTATTCAATGTGTTACTCTGGCCGTGTCATGGGCCAACAGCCAAAGCAGTGATGTATGGGTTGTGAGGAATATGTGTGTGTGGGGGGATGGGTAATGGTACAATCATCCAAGGCGATGCTGTGTCGTATGCAGAATAGGTGAACTGGAGGTGTATGAGGGAGCAGCGGGTGAAGCTGAAAGAAACACAAACACATGTCTAAACAGCTACAATACAACCAGACAGGCCATACTGTAGAACACAATCCCACAAACATATGAATATTGAAATGTGCGATACAAATGTATAGACATGTCACCAGCACATACCCACAGATTGGTCCTGATGGAACTGGCCATGACAAATGCAACACACCTGGATGCATAATGGACTACCCAGCATCCCCTCCACATCACACAACCCGCTCCCTTACCTGAACGTCTGCCAAATCCAGCCATACTTGGCCTACTGGTTTGGTGCAGCCACAGCTACACATAGTGACCACTACACATATGTAGTAGGTAGTGTCACCCTAGGCAGTTGCAGGATTGCACGCTATGTATCCCTTGCATGTAAAACCCCCAGCACATTTTCATAACGCCAGAAAAATGGTCGGCATTCATCTTGTTTTGGACCAGTCCAATTTTTGGGATATCCCTCATGGGATACTTAACCTGTTTAAACATTAGAATGGAAGACACAAAGTCCAGTCCTGTAGATATCTGGACACAAGTTGGAATGTGCATTAGAGGTGCACGACACTGTCCAGCCCTAAATGGTCATGCATAACCTACTACCCAGGATCAAACACCTGCCCGTGATGCACGTGTCCCGACACGAATAAGCGAGAGAATATATTGCACACATTCGCATAGTGGCACGTGGTATAAGGGTGATGAAGGCACTGACGTAAACAGGATACCCCTGATCCACTGTGTGAGGGACAATTAATGTGTGTGTAGGTGTGACCTGACCAACAATGGTACAATGCCAAATGTCTTGTGACAGTAGAAAATAACTATGCACCATACTGCATGTAACAGTTGCCTAAAGCGGTCACGTCAAGATAGAATAAATGTAATTCATACAAGAAACAGGCAAACAACAAAAGTGCCAAAGGTATAAGGCTTACAGCTAGGAAACAAATGACTGTTCTAAACCTGCAGTGACCATGGCTATGTGCTGGCCCAAACAATCTGGTGTCCGCAGTAGGGTTCTCATCTGTCCCGCTGTGTGAGGGACAGTCCATCGTTGGACAGTTGTGTCCTGACAAAAGACATTTCAAATGGCAAATGTCCTGGGATTGTAGGACATAATTATGTCCCATATGTTATGTAATAATAGCAGAAAATAATTATTGCAGTATCTACAATACCTAAATGTTACAAGAAACAGACTAAGCAAATAAACCGCTACAACAATAGGCTTTTATGTAGGCAAATAAGTAAAGTTTTATCCATTGTACTGACGTGGGTATGTGTCGGCTTGTAAAACCTGGTGTGTTCTGAAAATGTCCCAACTTGGCCATTCTAAAAGGTGCCAACCCTAGTCACCGGAACACAGCACAACCCATACATATGACAATGTCAACGATACCAAGAGCATTCACAAAATAACTGGCCAGACCCTTAAAAACTCACAAAGCCAGTGCCCTTTGCGGGAAAGGTGTTGAATGAGAATGACTACTTACAACAATGAAGAGTAACAGACGCATTTAACTGCAGACAATTAGTAGTATTATGAATCTGTCAACATGTTCCAGGTTACTAGTACTAATATGGTAGAAGTGTCCATGATTGTCCCTGAGTTGTCATAGCCTTGTCCCTGTCACTGTAGACACGAGTCCCCGAGTATCAGAGAGGTCCGTACACAGAAGTACACCAACCAACTGTCTCAGCTGTTGACAAGACTGTTGCATACCTGTAGTAATTTCATAACAGATGTCCAGAATAATATTCATTTGTATGTATAAATGAATGAAATAATCAAATGGGAAGGGAAACCACCCCCCCCAACCTGCATTATGTAGTGGAACCACTCCCCACCCTAAATTATGTAGCACCAACCCAATAATGTGGACAGAGGTGCCCAAACACCTGCATCTGTAAACACAGGTAAAATGTAAAACTCTGGACTAACTCTGTCCATGTGCTACATCTGATCTTTGAACAGTGCCAAGGCAGTGCTATTCACCAGTCGGCTGAGCCTAAACCCGGACCAGCACATGAACACCCTGACAATCAAACACGTGTATGTGCGAGGACTATAAGCATAGGAGTTATGAATATCCTTGGATTGAGTGGGCTTGCAGCATGGGTCCAGAGCAGTAGGAAACTGAGAATGTCCTAATTTTAGTACTGCGGTTTTCCCAGCAGGAGAATGGATGCCTGCTGTGTAAGGGAAGTGGTGAGGCGTATGTCAGAGTAGCTATGAATCATGGGTATACATATAAATGAGCCAGAACACCAATAGTGTAGTGGTTACAGCATCCGCCCAACGTAAAGGCATTCCCAGTGCAAGTACGACTATAGCACATATTAATTGTGTAATGAATGCCTCTGTGCTGTAAAGCCAACATTTATACATGTAAAGGTGACCGTGTTTGCATGGGTCCATTAACCAGATTCCATCAAAGTGGTACTGTCATAAGGAATAAGGCACATGTAATCCTAAAGACATGCCTGTAAACATATGTAACTCAGAATAAGTAGATGCAAGTGGGTCTGCACGGGTGTACGCAGCTATTAGCATAGCAACTGTATGTTGTCTTCTACAGCTGTAACTTTCATATATATATATATATATATATATATATATATATATATATATAGTTAGATAGATGTGTGTATAGATAAATATCCACAGAAATAACAGAAATATGCAATTATATAGCTACATATCTATCTATATATACATATATATATATATATATATATATATATATATATATGTGTTAGGAATGCTGAAAGATGAAAGCAAACCTAAGGGTTGTGAAGGGAATCCAGAGCAAGTTAGGAATTATGAAGTGCTCGCAGCATATGTCACATAAAGCTGCACAAATGTGGGTAGAGCACCGCTCTCCACACCAGAGGCAGGGCTATACCAGTGGCCATGACATCGTCGAACTGTTACATCAACATTGTAAACAGACGGAATGTAGGACATGTTGCAACCACCTACACTTGTAACCCACAAATCATTCATAATCCATAACACCAGGAAAGGCATGTATGTGCAAATATTAATGGATGGTGAGCCTGTAAATACACAAGGCGGTACAAAATGTGTGTAGGGTCCCAAAGCTCATGAGAGGGCAATGTGTAAAGCTGTGTCATGGCTGTGATATCAGGTGTATAATGGCTGTTATGCGGGGAAACTCAACACGGGTGTGCAGGAGAAACCATGGATATGCGAGTATAGACACAGGAGTGATAGGGTATGTTGCACCGGGTGCAATGGAGCAGCCCGTGGAGGTCAGCTAGTATGTAGTTGCGATTCCCAGATAGAGCATTGTTTGTGTGGAGACATGCATGAATGGGCGTATCGTTGTCGGACGTTGTGCATCAGGTCTGGCAGGCTGGCACGTAAAACCTATACGCCACCCATGAGCGGAACAGAATTCTGCTGTGACACCCCCAAACCAGGAAAAGCAGAAAGACACAACTACATGAAGACAACAATTTGTCGATGTACCATCACAGTAACACAAACACACATCCTATCAACAGTAATAATATGAATGTGTACAGAAACAAACACAGTAGCAGGAATAGGCTGCACATACGAGGAATAGGTTGAATGACACTATCACAACCCAGTTAGCAGCGGCACCCCAGACATGAAAAACTTGCGGCATCTGTCCGCTGCATAATGTGCAATATACTGAGCACAAGTTCACCGGAGTGAAGTGTCGGTGTCAGAATGACTAAGGCAATAGTATGCTGTTGAAGCAGGGATAAAACCAATATGCATGTGTAAGTGTCCATGTCCGGGAAATGTATAGGTTAACGGACACACAGATGTATATATAGATAAAAACGTATATATACACATAGCTATATTCATTTACATACACATATATATCCATACGGATATATATATATATATATATATATATATATATATATATATATATATATATATATATATATATATATATATATATATATATATATATATATATATACATACACACACAAGGATATACTACGGATATATGTAGATAGATATATATATACACAAACAACAGGGAGTGATATATACACATACACACAAAACAAACTATATGTCAGTGTAGATATACACATTCACATAAATAGGTTACTTCACAGCAATTAGGGGTAACATATTTACAGCCTGGGCATTTGTGACTGGGAGGTCCAATAAAGAAACATTGTATCACCCAGCTAGGCCGGACAGACATACAGACAGGCAATACAGTTCAATACACTGCCGCTGTCCAAAACACCAGTAGGAAAGGACCAGTGGGAGAGTTCTGCACTTTAAACATGGATAACGGTGTCCCTTGCGGGACCCCAAAAATTCAGGTTTTGAAAGAATCTGCTGACACTAATACGAGCAGGATGTAGGTGTACATGGAACAGTAGGTTGTGCAAGTGTGATAATACATGGGTTGACAAAACGTACGACATGTGTCCCGAGATGGGGAGAGTGGGCAATGTTTAGGGGTGTGCTCATACCCCAGCTGCGCTTGCAGTAAGTATTTGTCATGACTGCTGTAGAGGGGTGCCAAATAGGTGGACCATGGGTATGCATTAATGGGCTTAAGTGTGCAGGTGCTGGTTGGCAGAGATGTAGTAGGCCCGCCCAGTGGAAGTCATTAATATTCCTATGTGGGCATAGCATACGCCTACATCTCCCAAACCTGAAGAGCACATCTACTGGATATTTTGTAAACCATCGGGGAATACATAGAGACCTACACAGTGCCGTGTAGCCGATTAGCATGGACGTCCATAGTTATGTATCAGAATGTAACAAAGTCCAACTAAACACTGCCAGAACTACTGATATTAGGTGAACAGGTGGTGGAATACAGGTAATGACAGATGACAGCATGTACCTCGACAAACATGAATGAATACATATGTTCTGTGACTGTGAATGTGTCTGGTTAATAGAACCAATCATCTAAATGTGTCTTGCAGGGTGTTATGCATTGTTCCTGATACGGTGTTCAGTCACACCCATTGGTATGTGAGTTCTGCTACTGATGGAAAGTGCATAAGTTGCTGACCACCTCAGGTAGATGATAGCATAATAGAAGAGGTTAAACACCCATACGCCTGCGAGGGACACACCCGTCTGGGCAGTTGTGTCTTGCAAAATGACAGTTATGGCACATGGCCTGTCACCTGTGAGTTCGGAAATGGAGGCTATATAGTGTGTGTAGTGGTGTCAGACATCAATTTGTTGTATCAGTAACAGCTACATGTAATAGAAAACAGTATTATCAGTTATAATGCTACATGGATAACCTTAACGTATGCAAACCGTGGAGGTCGTCCGTGTACTACTGGCTGTGGGTCAGACCTCTTAACCAATTGGGGACAAATTTCAACAGAATCATGGACAAGTTAAGAAAACACAAGGACAATCATGGACATTTAAAATATTAGAGCTATTAACTGGAAACATTGACAGAATCAGAGCATATGAATAGATACACATTTTCTGAAGTAAAAGAAGTTATTGCCATTATTCATGAAGTGCAATTCACCACCTTTCCTCCAAATGTCACTAGTTTTAGGAGGGATTAAGAGGGACAGAGTTAAAATTTGAGTCAAAATCAGGGATGGCCCTGAAAATCAGGGACAGTTGAGAGGTATGCTGTGGGTATGTGTTGCCTCGACACATGTGATAGCTCTACATATAGGGTCTATAGGGCCACCACCAGTCTGAACGGCCAAAGTGGAACCTGCTCTGTAGAAATGTCAGATGTACCAGGGCAGAACATACTTACAGCCATGCATAGTACAGAAATATACATATCAGAGCAAATCAAAGCGTAGTCTAGCAGCAGTATAGTTGCTTATGCTACTACATATGACATATCGACGTGTCAGGTATACAAGACCTGTAACAAGCAACCAGTACAGACACCTACAACATGAGAAGGTCCCCTAATCAGGACAGTTGCAATGGCTAGAGTATTGTCCATACAACTCAACTGTCCCTGAATGTCAGGTACGTCCCTGAGTTTGACTGAAAGTCTAACTGTGTCCTTCTTAATCCCTCCTAAATGTAGTGGCTGTTGAAGGAAATGTGGTGAATTACACTTACTGACTAATGACAATAAGTAAGAGTTATAAACAACTGTTACTTCAGAATATGTGTATTATGTCATATGCTCTGATTCTGTCAATGTGTCAAGTTCATAGCACTACTTTTGTAAAAGTATCCCTGTTTTCCATGACCTGTCCCTGATTCTGCAGAAATGTGTCCCCGATTGGTGGAGAGTTCTGGTATTGTCACATGTGATGTGTGATGAGGGACTGTCCCATGCAAAGTGGGAAAGGTGTCACTCCTACAGTCTCCCATCGTGCAATCTGAAAGGTGGTCAATGTGTAGTTGATATGCGGTAGAATGACTCGGCAGACAGCTGCATTAACAAACTCAAGTCACATGTCAGCATTGCAGAGTATCGGTTCCCATGTATCATTCAGATGGGAGCAGATCGTATGAGGAACACGTATATAATATGATTATGTCACTGGACAGGCCACCGAGTCAGTACAGTCGAACAGCTGCCGTCGCAAAATGGTTACACATACCCGATACTGTAGTCACGTAGTCTGATGTAATATGCATCACAAGGGATCACACACACCCAGCGTGAGTGACAAATGTAAGCAGAAATGTCGGAGAGCAAGCAGCTGTAAGCCTGTTTGTCTACCAGTATGCCAGTAGTGCCCTGTCAAAGAAATGTGGAGTGTAAATGTGTATAAGGTGCTGTGACCAGAAGTCAGCAGTGCTTAACACTGTGCAAACCCATGCACAACTGCTCCCACCTGCTGGACTGTGCCTTACCCGGTTTGTATCCAAAGGCGTCGGCCTGTGCACAAACAAAAAAACGCCCTATACACGTGATGGTAGAAGTACCCTGCGCACATAGCTCATGTGAATTCACAATAGACCATGGCATATGTACAGACAATAGACCGCAAACACCATACAGCACAGACATCCAACAGTATAGCAATGTACTGGCAGATATGTCCAGACCACTGGTGTGTGCATGCCTGGCCGTCCGTGTGTGAGCATGCGCAGTATGACTGTTATGCATGTTGTAGACTGACAATACCGTCATGTGTGTGAGCATGCAAAGTATGGTCAACTGTATTGCATGTGTCACATGTCCAGATAGTTAGTACTGTGTTGCTGACCCCTCCGTTCTACAAAGACAGGTGACATGCTGTGTCTGCAGGGTAGCTAATGTTCATGTGGCATTGACAGTTGCTACATGTCTGTATAGCATTGGGGGAAATGCAATCACAACCACAGTCCTACACAGCACCGTGGGTGGTGCAAATGACTATCACATGTGTAGGTGTGACGGGGGCACAGCCAACAGTTGTACACATCTGAAGCTACTGTACTGGTCTGCCAGGTACTCCATGTCAGTGTGTGGACCCACCTAAATTGCTGGTTGGAGGGATACCAGCGTATGTCAGTTCCCAGCATTAATTACCAGCACAGTGGTGTTGGACATCCTATTACACATCCTACATCAAACAGCCTGGCCTGCTGTCATCTGTGTGTGTCATAGGGGGTTGGGGTCAGTCAGTGGGCATATCCATAGGCCATCGTATATCATTTGTCTGCATTGGTCCACATCTGTCCAGCTGCATGGAACATGTGTGGGCTGTACGGACACACATGCTGATCAGCCCATAATCTGCAGTGGGTTAGGACACCCTGTGTATTACAGCCTACCATTGTGACCCCCGTATGTGCTACAGAGGTCATGGTGCCACTATGGATGTGTACTGTCTGCTGCCCTAACATTTGGCCACCGCAGTCACTTGTATGCTCACATACATACCAGAGCAATGGGTAAGTACACATTCTAATAGAACTGCCACTTGTTAGGTCAATAGACATACCCTGGTTGTGTTACAGACTGGAGGATGGTGCTGGAGTGCTGCCGATGTCGGATGCACACAGTGCACCTGCCATACATGGCCGAGCACAGGTACTGTCATGTTTGGCATCCATTGTACTGTGTGCTGGTCAGAGAGGGAAAATCCGTGGATACCTACTGTGTCAGTGCATATGCCTTGTGTTGCCTCTTTGCCAAGGGCAGGTCATACTGTGCACGGGCTGTCGCCGACTTTGCCCTACTCAGGTAGTTCCTTCACCAAGTCACACTGTGCCTGTACAGGCCTTGGCAGTGGTGTTGGGCTGTGTGGCCCTGCCCCTTGCTGTTCCTGCTGCAACTGTTACTGCAGGATAACATTGTGTAGCATAATAAATAACATAACATGTAGCTTGTGAATACTGCAGAGCCCCAACAGATGTGCCCGGATACCAGAACTGTGAACCGAGCATCCCAAACACATGCACATGTATATGTCTTGCCTGTGCATCCGCCTCAGTATGGTGTGACTGTTCAGGTGTGTGTGCATTGCTGATGGGTGCTATAAGCCACTACACCAGTGTTTACCTAGCATCCCCCACTAGGAGACTGTAGGGGATGTCCACATAGGCATTAGTGTGCTACAGCTGTGTCAGACACCATATATCGGACACATCACAGCTTCCAGGGCAGACAGCACACACATTCAATCTCATGCCCTGGCCATCGCATAGGGCCTAGCTGTTGGAGGGTATGCCCCTGCACTGACTGTAGGCCCTACCCTGCTCCCTGGGTGGTGCTACGTGTGCAGGCTATAGCACCCAGTACCCCAGGGTACTCATCCATGTGGTTGAACAGATTCATATTGCTGGTCCACTAATCACGTGTGTGGAGGACCTGTACATGCTCACTAGCATGTGTTGACATGGCATCTGTGAACTGGTGCAATACTCTGGATGCAGATGCCTGTGAGATACCCATGATATCCCCAGTTGTGCTGTGTGTGGTACCTGTGGCTAGTACACTTAGGTCAACACATCCCATGGTATCCACTGATGCGTTCCCCTCGGCCTGTTTGATGTGTTAGGCACAGGTCAACAAGCTGCTGTAGGAGGTCTCTGTCCACCCTATAGTGCTCCAACATCCCCAGCCCATGTAGACCCTGGTAAGTCACCCTCGGTCTATAAAGTCTTATGTCACCCCAGTAAGGGTTGTTCATCAGCATACACATCCACACTTCCCCAGCCTCCTGCACATGTTGGTATATGTTGCCTGCTGCAGCCCTTGTCATTTGGTTGGACTGTGTCGTGAAATGTCCCTGCAGGTATACACCGCTGGTGTAGAGTGTGGATGAAACATGTGTGTATGCTACTTGCTCGCATTAATGTACTGTTCATGTGCAGGCTGGCCATGTCATCAGCTGATTGTGCTGATCAACACCTGTTTGTGCAGCCTGTACACCCTGACTACCCCACCACTGCTGTCATCCCTCCCAACATCACCAGGCAGGTATAGACACACGCCTAGCTTAGGTTTGCTAAGGCAGGAGCAGTCCCGAGGCACAGTTCTGCAATGTACATACAGTATGCCTGACCCCCCCTCCCATACTGTCAACAATATGCGAGACCTGCACCTGGCTGACTACACACATACACTCCAGGGACCAGCAGCACACCCTGGTGATAAATGTGATACACCACAGTCAACCTCATCTGCATAGTATAGTCTTCTAATGAATAGTTATATGACCCATACTGAACCTCCAACATATTAACCACTGCTCAGTGTCACTCAGATCCACACACAACTGGCAACAGGTGCCTTACCATCACCATATTCGATGTCCCATGGTCTTCCCAGCAACAAAATAACCGGTGTCTACATGACTACAACCCGTGGCCCTGCACACCACAGACGATGTGCATTAACACCATGCCATGGCAGATATATATAGATCCCAGGTTATCATGTACAGATCATCTGGCCCAAATAGTCAATAGTGCTGATGTCCCCAGACATATGTTCACATCTATGTCCACCTTTACATCTACATATATCACATATATTATTTGTAGACAAATATACATGGACATATATATATGTATATATATATATATATATGTATATATACATACACACATATACATGTACACACATATGTAGATATGGCATTTATATCACAACAGTGAACCACATGACAGCAATGCATTAGACAGGAATGGAAAGGAAACTACATGTGCCACCTGCATCATGTAGTGTTGTTAATATCAAGGCACGTGTGTTATGTTGCGTCACATGGGTCAGAACATAGCAAGGGTAAGAGTAGGGCTGCAGACAGTTACTCACCAGACCTATTGGTGACTGTATGTGTTGGACAACCCAGTGTCTTGGCAGAATATGTGGGCTGTCAACACTAAATAGGTCAGCAACAAAACAAACTGAACACATCCTGCAGCTAGCCACCCACAGATACCAACACATACACTATAACTGCCAAACACACACCTGCCATGCCCTGGAATCGAGCATCTACCTGTCGAGTCTACCATATTACAGCATTATGCAGTAACAGAACGCACTACCAAGTTCCAACATCACCGCACTCCCACAGGCATACTTCTAGGCGGATGACATCATCCGCAAAGGCAAAGATGCTGATAGGGAATGTATGTGGTGTGAGTCATCTAAAAGCATTACTCTGTCCCCAGGCAACTGGAAACACACACACACACTTGGCAGGGCTGCGAGTCGAACATACACCTAACTACCTTGTCATACTACAGCATTACATAGTTACAGAACGCGCTACCAAGATTACTGAACACAGCACTCCCAGAGGCATACTTCTAGGTGGATGACATCATCCGCAAAGGCAAAGATGCCGATAGGGAATGTATGTGGTGTGAGGCATCTAAAAGCATTACTGTGTCCCCAGGTAGCTGGAAACACACACACACATGCTTGGCAGGGCTGGGAGTCGAACATACACCTAACTACCTTATCACACTACAGCATTACGCAGTTATAGAACCCGCTATCGAGATTACTGAACACAGCACTTCCAGAGGCATACTTCTAGGTGGATGACATCATCCGCAAAGGCAAAGACGCCGATATGCAATGCATGTGGTGTGAGGCGTCTAAAAGAATTACAGTGTCCCCAGGCAGCTGGAAACACACACACAGAGGCACACACTTGTCAGGGCTGGGAGTCGAACATACACCTAACTACTTTATCACACTACAGCATTACACAGTTACAGAACACGCTACCAAGATTACTGAACACAGCACTTCAAGAGGCATACCTCTAGGTGGATGACATCATCCACAAAGGCAAGGAAGCCAATAGGGACTGTATAGAGAGTGAGCAGTCTGAAAGCATATTACTGTCCCAAGGTAGACATAGACAAACACACAGCAGTGGTATGATCGGGGCAACTAAATATCTACAGAGCACTACAACAACACTACATAGATACGGGACGTGCCACAGACAGTACACCCTTCAAGACAGTCAACCAGTGTGTTCAATGTAGGCATCCATCGTGACTTGAAAATGGACATATGTTGCCTGGATGACCACCATCACTATACAGGATGTCAATGGCCATGCCCATACACAGAGGCACATCACCGACACAAGGTGTCACTGGGCATGCCCACACGCTTAGTATCACACATCCATTTGGAATGTACTGTGTGTCCATCTACACAACAGCGTACTGGGCATGCTCACACACTTAGCAGTTGCAAAGGGCCATCTTGCATGCACACGGATTCTAAACACGGAAGGGCACAGTTTGGAATGTACTGTGTCCATCTACACAATGGCATACTGGGCATGCTCACACACTTAGCAGTTGCAAAGGGCCATCTTGCATGCACACGGATTCTAAACATGGAAGGGCGCAGTTTGGAATGTACTGTGTGTCCATCTACACAACGGAGTACTGGGCATGCTCACACACTTAGCAGTTGCAAAGGGCCGTCTTGCATGCACACGGATTCTAAACATGGAAGGGCACAGTATGGTGTTACTGTCCCCACGTACATGAAGGCCACTCACATGTACTGACCAGTACACACTCAGGAGCCATCACAGATGTCTCAGGTGCAGATCACAGAGGTACTCACCGCAGTCTACAATGTAGCCCTCAGACATCACCATGTCATTGGACCAGCAATACACAGCCATACATTACCACAACACCGTGTGACTCATGACCAGTGGACTGTGCATAGGTCTACAGCAACTGTGCAGACTACACATGTACCGACAGGGTTCCATCATGTGTTATGCAGTGCAATGATACCACTGTACATAACCAGGTTGGCTCTACACATACCAGGGGCCCTGGGTCTTACACAGCTGTGACAGATGACTGTCGCTGTACACCAAAGAACACACATGTTTGGATATGACATACATGTAATCGCAGTGGATATGTGCATGGACCACACACACAACACATATGTACATAGCATAGCTTTTGCTGTCCTCCATGCAGACAAGTGGCTACAGCAATCACATGCATGCAAATGGAAGGTGGGTCCATGGCTGTTGAATGCTAACAGTACATGAGGTAGCAATGTTGACCGAGGACACATTCCCTCTGTACTAGTTACCCATGACACCCATCATATCATACAACAGTCCATGTGTTATGTATGTCATCACACATGTCCACCAATTGCAATGCATACAAGCATGGCTATATGACAGGCATGTAGGACCAGCACACATGTACAATTTGTAGTGTGCATGCAGCTACCATGCATGTGCAGTAGCTGATGTATGTAACTCATCTGTGTCCAACTACAACATGCAGTTGCAATGCAGCCCCATCATTGACACCTGCATATGGTGACATACTGACAGTACAGTAGGATGTACATCAGGTATGTATGGATGGATGGGTGTACATAAAGTGGTGATCCACCTGTGCAGATGGATGTTTGCCGGGGTCGGCTTACAGGTGTGTCACACGCCATCCTACCATTACTTGTGCAAACAGTACACTATGTTACTGTTTCTTGATGGTGAAGACATAAAACCTACACAGCGGTCAGGTGTTACTGACTGTAAGTCACTTGACACCTGTAACACTTACATCCTCCCGTGTGCATGTAGCAGCACAATTGCCGGACGTAGTGTTGGTACACATAATGCGGCCAATACTGCTGCATGTCTGTCAAACGTATCATCATTTAGCAGGTGTATAATTCACAGTACTGCCATGGGTGTTTGCTTGTGTGACCATATATGCCACATATGGTGGGGAATACATCCCAATTGTTACACATCCCTGTACACTGTTGTAGAGATCTGTACATACTGCAGTGTGGAAAGCATGATGTAGGCAGGGGTGGTGTGTGTATCACACACATATCAGCTATCCGTATGTGAATGACATTTGCGGTCTCCACAGTGTGTGTGTGTGTGTGTGTGTGTGTGTGTGTGTGTGTGTGTGTGTGTGTGTGTGTGTGTATGTATGTATGGCTATCTGGTGCATGGAGTGAGGGTGTATGCTACCATACAGAACACACAGGATCCCTAACCCCTCATGGTGATGCAGTCTACTACCCTGTTGATGCCATCAATCTCAGCCATACTGGCTACCTGTACATGTTCTTTCTCTGTGTTGCATCGTGTGGGTGCACAGTACTGTGAGGGTCATGACTACATAGGCAGAGATCCTCACCTCAACACTACGGGGTGTGCGTTATAGTGTTGCTGACCCCGTAAGTGTGGGCATGTTCCTGTAATGTGACAGGGTATTACTGCTACACAGTGAGGCCTCATGCTATCAAGTGGCCTCTAATGTTATCATCGGCCGGACCGCTGTGTACAATCCCTGCACCATCTCAACATATCTGTGATGTGACCGGGTATGGATGTCACGTCTCTAGCCCCTGTAGCCCATTAAACTGCCCACATGCTTCTGGATCAGTATATGTGTGGACATCTGTGGTATGTTAGCCTTTCCAACAGTCAGGTTGAATTTATGTATAGAATGCTGATATTGCCATATGTGCCTGAGAGTACTCCACAGTTACACATGAGAAGCTGCAAACACAGCTACCTGTAGGCACGTGCAAGTAGACCATAAGGAGGGAACTAGGGCATCATTATCAACATGTTGTTACTGTTGTTACCGAGACACATACTGTGAACATATAACAATGCATGCTAAACCTGTACTACATGGTATGTCTGGTGCGTGTCAACAGTACACAACTAATGTAATATACACTTCTCTCACTATTCTTACACAACTAATGTAATATACACTTCTCTCACTATTCTTACACAACTAATGTAATATACACTTCTCTCACTATTCTGTTCACCCTGTGCATTAGACCATTTGAGCATGTCCCTGCACCGATGGTGTGGATGACAGGGATGCAGCACAGGCTTCATCATATGCACAGGATGATAATGTTTGCCAGGGGCATAGGCTGCACCAATGGATGACATCATGTGTGTGGGTAAGGGCTGGTGATATGATTGGACATGTCTGTTCAGTATGCATGTGGGTGTTGTGGTGCCCTACAGATGTGTTTGCTGTGTGCATGTATGTGTGCACACAGTTCTGCCTTTTGTGAGGCCTACACAGGGGAATTGTTGACAGCTCCAGATTGTACAGACCAGGTTGTACAGCTCACTGTGTGCACTACCAGGTGGAGGTACAGATTGGCTACTGTCTGATGACACATGTCCACTGGAACTGTGTCCCCGCTTGGAATGTCTAGGGCCATGTCCACATAGCCTGCTGTGTCCTGGTGTGGACAGCGCAGCACCAGCTGCACTGTTACTGCTACCGGCAATATGGGAGTGGGCATGTGAGGTGGCACACTCATGTTGACCTGCACTAGGTGGTGTAGCTGGCCTATGTCCACGTGGCCTATGCCTCACTCCTACTAGATGTTCCAGCACAGACAGCTCACGCTCACGGATTGCCATGCCACGGTCAAGGATTCTGACCATGTCACCCAATCGCCTGTCCAGAACATCAGCAATCTGCTGTTGAGCATTTGCCAATGCCTGGATGTTGTCATTTAGGGTACGGATAGCAGCCCTCTGCAGCCTCTGCCCTTCTCTGTTCTGCCATTCAGCACGTGTCTGTGCCGCCATTACAGTCTGGAACATGCGTCTGGTGATAACAGCTGCTGCGCTCTGTCCTGCAGGTGCATGTCTGCCAGAGGTCCTCCTACGAGCAGCACTGGCCACATGGCTGTGTGGCACATCTGCAGTCATTACACTGACACCATGGTGTGGTGACACACCTTCTGTAGCCACCACATGTTCCTGTTCCACGCTAACAGATGCTGACTGTCCTTCCTCTATGACCACTGGTGATGCGGTATGTGTTGGCAGCAGAACTGTGTGCGGGGAAGAGGGTGACATAGCTGGGATGGCAACCATTGGCACAGATTCAGCCCCTGACAACCCTGCCTGTACCTCATGCATATGTTCATCACTGCTAGTATCTGTGGGGACACTAACATCAGATGGACCACAGGATGGTAATGCACCTACATCACCTGTGAATGCAAAGAAAGTCTCTAAATTACAATAGACACACACACTCACACAGACACACACTCACACAGACACACACACATACAGACACACACACACACACACACACACAGACGCACGCACACACAGACACACACAGACACACACTGACACACACAAACACACACAGACACACACAGACACACCATGCATGTGATTTGACAGACGGCATGCAGCATGCATGTGATACAGCAGACGGCATGCAGGTCAGACAATAATAGTGTTAGTTAGCATACCTCCCTGGGGGTGCACTCTACAGCAAGCAGGTGTCATATCAGTAGCCATGCACTTCACACAATCATGGTAGTATGCATGCATCCCTGTGATACACCATGTGGACCAGAACAGGATAACAGTACACATGGCTGAAGTGACCTTGACATGTAATCTGCTGACGTGTGCATTAACATGCATACATGTCTGACACAATGGTGTCCTTGCACATGTACAGCGTCGTAATGGGCATCACATTGCGGTGTTGTCTGTATGCCCTACAGATAGAATGCATGTTTAGCAAATGTGCATGAGCATGGAAGGGTAGTGTGAGCCATCTACATTGTTATACAGTGTGAAGCACAGACACTGTGCCATTGCATGGCATCATGAGGTGTCTATATTGCTATACATTGCATAATATGTACACATTGCATAGCCATAACTGCATGCATACCCATGACATAACTGTGGATTGTGACCCACGATGCTGAGGTGTATACACACCAAACCATGCTGTGTCATGTGACAGGTCACTGGAGGACCTACAGATGACACCCATGCACAACTACTACAGAGTCTTAGCTGCCTGGCAACCATGTCCACACACAGCAGACTTGTCAATTCACCATGTCCCACATGACATTGATGTACCACACACACACGAGGTGCACAGCTAACAGTGATGTCCTACAGCAGCAAGGGAGATGTGCAGTATCTGTGGCCTGATGTGGTGTCAATGTCTGTGGAAGCTGTACAGGTGACTACTGTCTTGCTATGACACAGTTGTGATGTTCAACACATCTTATATGGTAGACTTCAGTGACACCTCCACTAGCTGTGCACAGGCTTTTAGGATGTCCAGTGTACCACATCAACTGCATAATCAGTCAACTAAGGCTATAATTGGACCATGTGTGGACAATGTGCAACAGGGTGTATACACATCACATCTACTGTGTGGCTACATGTCTCTGGCCATCCCCCATGGCCATGGCCATGTGTGCACATGTGTTGGCCAAATGTGTGTGATGGCCATCTATCTCACATGTCTGTGTTGTCCCATATGACATACACCCATAGATGTCAGATATGTCACCATTCACAGGGCTATGCAGACAACGGGTTGTATGTTTGGTATGTGGGGTATGGGTTATGGGATAGTGTGACAATATTGCAGCCAGAACACTACGTGTCTGGGACATGTCAGTTGGCACATCACAATGTGTGCACCCATTGTAGGGGCATACAACACAATGGTGACTCCTGTGGGCTGCCCATATCACAGCTCACTGTGTGGTACTGTTTGCGTACCACACGTGTTGTTCCAATGTATAGTACATATGTCCACAAATGTAGCAATGACAAATACTGTGGTTTCATGTCGGTGTATCATTTCATTTGTATATATTGCACATGGGTAGCCAGTGTGAATGATGGGTGATGCGACCTGTATATCATGACTGGACCGAACATCAAGTGTACAAGTGTTAACAGGCCACATGGCGAATAGATCTATGCATTAACATGCCTGATACTGATGACAGTCTCACCTGCAAAGGACTGATGTCTGTGCGGCATGCCAGAGGTACCTGTATAGGGGTGACACAGAAGTTTGAACATTATCCATGACTGTATGACAGCCACAGGGTGCACTGTGCCTGTTAACACATTCATCTGTACAATAGCATATAGTATGCACATGTGTGCATACACAGGGTAGCATACTGTAGTATGCAGCATGTGTGTCAACATACCTTGCATATGATGTTACATTACATAATGTACAGTGACACATGCAACTAAATGGGATATAATAGTCATATGTGCAGTACTGACTTACCAGGCAACTCCAGGCTCATTGGTTGGGAGACACCCACCTCCACGATGGCAGCTAGTGTTTGTGGATGCTGTTCTGAGGGTGTCCCCAGACTGGCCAGTAGCTCCTCTGTGTGTGTGAGTGGGGACTGGGTTGGTGGCCCACCACCTGTTCCACCTTGTTCCCTGGCGATTGCAGTGGCACTCTGTTTTGCGTGTCATAACAAGTCTGTACAGTGTCTGCGCACCTGCTGGTAGGTGTGGTTATGGCCACCCACATCATTCACCCTCCTGTGAAGATCCTGCCACAGGTCGTCACGCTGCTGGGCATGCTGTGGCACATGGCTGAACAACACCTCTTAGTTCTCATGGAGGTACAGGATGAGGACATCATCCTCCTGGCGGCTGTACGCTGGCAAGCATGCACGAGGCATTATCTGTTAGAGATAATGATGGTGACAGGTCACAGTATCAGAGATGTACAGAGATACTGCTGCACATACATTTCTAGTAAATCTAGTACATCTGCACAGTTATCTTTGCAGATCATGATGACACTGACACGACTGACAAGTTTGTGTCACACACATGTAACACGCATTATGCATTGGATATCATCACCATATATGCGTGTCACCTCATTACATTGTTCATACTCCATGTGAATGCTGTCTTGATGTAGGCATGTCTGTTTGCCTGCACTGGTGTTCTTACCTATCAGCACATGCCTGGATGTGTCCACGGTAATGCTGTTGACCTTGATGCTGTGTATATGTCACATATCAACACATACACTGCCTTAATGGACTTGAGCAGTGACAATGCACACATATGCATGGAAAACTTTACATGCATGTGATTTGCCATATACATCTACATGGCACTGTACAGCTGTTCAACATCCTGCCACAGATCGCCTGTGTTGCACATGTGATAGACATGGGACAATGGCTAGTCGGACATCATTCGCAGGGATGGTTATCAAATATAGCATGTATGGGCAAGGTTTCCTAGCTGTATCCAACAGCCATTTTGCCACCACGAGGTGCATCAGTGCCACATTATTGATCCAGACAGTTGATACTACATCTACCATGCAGTCATCACACCATGTATGACAGAGATGACATGTGCAGCTTTGATGGACAGGGTTGCATGGTATGGCAGGAGTATGTCACATGTATGTCACAGGGATCGGTCCAGCATGTGGCAATCCTAGTAGTAGGACGGTGGCTGTCCATGACGTATGTCTTTCAGATCAGGATATGGACATGTAGCATGTCCAACATCATAGTGTAGCACATGTCTTTATGCAAGGTAGACAGCATGCTGCATAGTGAAGGTGAGGATTGTGAAGGCTGGTATCGCCCATCCACGCATGGCCAATACCCCTTAAAGGTGATATGTGATCCAATATTCGTCACCCGAGTGCTGTGTATGCCTGTCCAGTGATCTCCATGCTCATGGATGGCACCCTGTCATGTCATGGGTACCTCGTATGACTACCTAAGGGGCCTGGAGACATCACCAACTCAGGGTGGTGAACTGCACAGCACCATCCCTTACACAGTGTCCATAATGTTGACCGCAGCCTAGGTGGTAGTAAATGAGTACAGGGATATTCACCTAGCGGTGACAATGCTGATATCATCTGTCAGAATGTGCACATGTTACACACCTCACCCACAAAGCCCATTCTGTATGTTGTTCACAACACTGAGACAGCTATTGCTCATAGGTCATGGCCATTCACATCCTTACATACACAGATGCCTCACAGCTGTCTGTGTGGTATGGGCTACAATGAGGGTGGAGTACAACACATTAACCCTGTTTTACTGTAGCTGGCACTGGTGTGATATGCCCTTGTCACTCTGGCACCTATTGTAGTGTTGATTCTGTCAACAGGCCACTGGTAGAACACTCCTGTGACATGCGAAGGTATATGTAGTCAAACATCCATACTGTCATGTACATCTGTACTGCTAACATCTACACTGATAATGGTTCATGGACTTGCATACCATACTCAGCAGGGTAATAGTGCAGTGCCACCAATTATGACTGTCGTCACCACTTGTGGGTTGATATTATCCAACACCCTATCTGTATTGTATTTTCATGCTCAGCACTTGTTCAGAACTTGTGCGCACTTCATGAGCTACTGATTAATATAGCACCCATTCCACACCATTTCTCACAAGTACACTGTCTGTCCTTACATTTCCAGCTTGCTTACAGTACAACAGCTGTTGTACACACGTAACTCACATATCTTGTGAGATATGGTTGTATATACAGGCATGTCCAACTGTCACGTACCAGTGCTATTGCCTGTCTATATGATGAATAAGTCATACATGTGGCAATAGAGCAATTGTCTCATGCACACAGTCAATGCTCACCTCCCAACATACAACACTACAGCCTGTGGGAGATGCACATATGCAGCCCTGCTGGGGGTAATGCTGTCACCAACCCTGACTGATCCTGACAATCATGTGGGGATGTGTAACATTCGCAACACACCCCACTCATCACATAGTATCACAAGATCTCCACCACCAAAGGGCACACATACGAGTACAACTTGTGCAGCACCTCTCCATACTCTGTGTAGACACTAAAGGCAGCCCCCATCACCAAACACAACAACAATAACTTATAGCCCACAGACACATGTTTGCCCATCGCATACAGCCAATAGGGTGTTATACCATACACAACACACCTGTCATAGGTGACTCTGTAGGCGGTCACACTAATGTTCCACTCAGCAGGCTACACAAGGCGATAGTTGCTTATATCTTGCTGTCGGGTAACTGGTTCTGCAACATAACCTATGCACCCATGCCACACCTCACCAGGTACAATTTGAATGTCATTCTCCATGTTAGTGTGACTGCCCTGTGATGCAACTTCACAGACTACGTGTGCATGGACATGCAATAGCTCAATGGACTTGTAGCCCTGAAGGTATGGGCCAAGCCCTGGGGAGCATTATGCATTCATCCAGACCTGTTGCCACTGTACAATGGCTGACTGTGTCACTTCAACAGTTGCCTATGCTTCTGCTGCATTCCACAGGCATCTGGTATCTGGCCGCTTTGACTGACATAGTCAACAAAACACGATGCTTTGGCACAGATGACCTGCACCTGTCAGCCCTGGGAGTACAGATAACATGTAAGTCTCTTGCTGCTTCAATACTGCCTGTCTTGCACAGTTTCCAGTAACATTCACCACCAGAATGGGAACAGGCAAGCAAAACATGGGGTCATGTGAGGCAATGCTTGACATCTTCATCTCTGATGCACGTAGGCAAGGCACTCCTTATAATGGACCACTTCAATATCTCTGCAGTGACTGGGACCTGCCTCTAGGCTCTGCAGAGCACACCTGCAATGACAGGTTATACACAGACCATACCTTTCAGTCATGTAACCTGGACCGGCACACCCACGGCTGAGGTGTTCCCATATTCCACTATGTTGTACACACATCCTGGATAGTTACATAGCACAATGCATCAGAAGTGCTTCACGTGCAACTAACTGTGGCCAGAACTGCTATACACATTGTAACAAGCTACGGATTCAACAACATATCCCACGGTTACCAGACCTCATTTCTTTGTGTACTGGGCAGTAGGGCACAGACAGGTACTACTGATGTGAGACTGACACTACCCCACACTTAACTGGGATAGCCACTCATGTACAGACACATTAGGCCAATGCTGTCCAGGATTCATAACCTCCACTCGGCTGGATCAACCCATACACACCACCTCCGAGACCAACAATATCCCTGACATGGACACTACCAACATGTGACTGGTGTTCCACACCTGGGGTTATCCCCTGATTGGTGGATTCTGAACATATGCTAATCACCCTTGTTATCCACATCCCGGCACCACACCCTTCACAGCATACACAGTACAAGAGTACTACAACACCTACTACAGACGTCTTATGACAGCAGTAGTTAACATCATGACAGCCGTGCAGCTGGACAATGCATATACAAATGCTGAAACATACCCCAGTGCACTTCATTAGCACTTACACGACTGCATGGATCATGCTATTCCACACAGAGCCATGATGGTACCCACCAGATAATGGACGCCACTCTGGGGGTCGAGTTCCATGGACATAATTTACAACAACAGGTGGAGGCTGTTGCAAAGTGGAGTACAATCCCATGGGTGGGGTAGCTCACTGGTCAGCCTCAGTAGGGCTACAGGATCCCTCATCACATACTCCAAAACTAGCTACGTAAACATTACTGCGACACATTCCAGGGTGTACCACAAGGCATTATGGAGGTGTGTCAGTAGTCAATGGCAATACCCACAGCTGCTCTGATATACAACAGTTACTCAGGAACATTACAGAACCAGGTGATGTTGGCAACATGCTGGTGGATGGGTTCAATGCTAACATTACATCCTCTTACTCCCTACAGGGCCACAATCCATGCAGGAACATTGCGGTGTCCCTGCGGTCACACCTACACAGTACTAACCTGCACTCTATATGTCCTGGAACACTGGCCCCATGTGACCATCCAACATACCAGGCTGTGATTTACACAAACCTCTGAATGATATGTCTCCCCACTTGGCCACCATATTCAGTAATAGCCTTGTATCAAACATTGTGGCCCCTGAATGGCACACAGCAACAGTTATCACACTCCATACAGGTGGCGCCACAATGCATGAGGGGGACTATTGCCCTATACACCTAACTGGACTGTTCTACAAGGCTATGGGGCACATCATCATGGAAGTCATTCACAGAGACATTGGTGGTCTCCGGTCCTTTGATGCCACCCAGCTTGGACTTGTTAGGGCCAGAGCATGGCTCCTACACCTGGTGGACTCCTTTGATACAGTTTCCAAGGTAGTTGATGATGGTAAGGGGGTCCACACAGCCTACATTGTCCTCTCATTGCCTTTCAGCACCGTTCTCCATTCTGGTATTGACAACATACAAATCCACCTGCACATCGACCCCTATTTCTCAGGATGTTATGCAAAGTGGCTCACGGACAAGACACACACAATGATGGTAGTATACCATAGTACCTACTGTATTTCAGTTACACTTGGCATACCACAGTCCTCAGTCATAGGGCCCCTCATGTTCGGTATATGCTTCCCTGAGGTACAGGCTAGCACAGAGGGACTTTCCCTGCCTAGCTTTACAGATAACTGCATACAAAGTGCCATGATTGATCCACCAGCTGATACTGACTCCCTCCATAAGGGTGTCACTGTGATGGATACCTGATATCAATATCATGGCCTCAAGCTGCATGACACAAGGTGCATGAACATCCCCTTTGCATTACACCATTCACCCACTGACTATCACATAGGTGGTAGTCCCCTACATACATGTCATATTGTAAGTGATTGTAGTACACACGTATGTTGCACCCACTCCTTTGATAAACATATTGCCACTGTGGCGTGGCTATCCTTCTACGTGGCCACACTTATCTGTACTGGATTTGTAGCTGGAACGTAGGCAGCCATTGTACCTCTGAACTCCAGACGTATACACACATTCAAGGGTACAACACCCCATTTAGGGTTTACCTTACTCAACAGCTACGGCTTTACATACCACAACATTGACACGCCATGACATTTATTGAGCTCTGATGGTTGACGTATGCGGCAGAAAGACGGACACCACGTCTGTATACATTTGCATACTACATACTCAGGGGTGACCTCCACTGAACAGACAGGGCCCATGTCCACAAAATATTTATGGATATACTCCACATAAGTGACATAAGCAAAAGCCACTGTCAGCAACATGCTCATGGATATGTGCACACACACAACAATGAGTGGGATGTGCTTGAGGGTTACATACCCAAACCAGACACTCACCATGCTTTGGAACATGATTCCTATGTACATCACGCAGGCACACTCAGTAGCACTGTTCATGTGATACCTCACTTGGTGGATGGGCGACAAATGTACGCCAGGGATCGCTGCAGTGGCTGTACTGTGCAGAGGTGCAGGTAACACATGGCTCTGCTTTTCACAGACAGGACACTACCCTAGAGAGGTGCCACTGGTGTGAACACTGTAGTTGAGCTTACACATAGACTTGCCAGACTACATAGTACCCCACTATGAACCTGTGAAGCTATTACATGTCCTTTGTGCATGGTTAATTGAGTAGCTCTTCCATTTAGATTAGCTATCATGCTATTACAGTGTCCCATGAATGCAAGCCATATGTATCCTGTTATTGTATATTGTACATGCCAATAGACGATACCTTTGGTATGCATGATATGCCTGTTATGCTGTGTAGAATATCTGACATATCCACCTACAATACTGTACATTACACATATTTTACATAGTATCCCATAATGCAAAGCATACTTGCACAGCAGGACCACCTCAGACATATCATTGTCATTATATGCCCATACACATGCCTACTGTGACAGTATATCGACATATACTATCCCCTAGCACCAAAAGACCTCCAAAAAAAAGAAGACAGAGAAAGGAGAAAAAGCCAAAGTTTCCACACCTGTGCAACAGCGTTTTTTGGCGTGTGTCTTATCTGTGCAACATGTCATATACTATCCCCTGCTATGGCACGTACTTGTTGGACATACCCTACCACTGATGGCGGGTGGTATGGAATTGTTCTGTTTAAAGCCCTCATGTAGCATCCCTTGTGGTGTCTGTGATGTTTACCTTGTGGCCCACTGCAGGACACACAATTTCTACAAGCGTTACTATGCTCAGCAAAACATCACTACATAATAAAACTTAGTAGTTCCAAATACAATAAAGGCTGTCGTTTTTACCCTCGTATCACTCTATGCTAGTGATACAAACATCAGTCTCACACCAGTTGATTAGTAGAATTTATTCCAAAAACAAAGAATAAAATAAACACTTTAAACACATGAAAAGAGAATAAAACGAAATAAATGATTTAGCGCTTTCATCTCCAACACCAGAGACTTCTTCAGAATCAAGTTACCATTCACAGTTCTTACTATATATATCCTACATCATTAATTACTAATTAGACATTTATCAGGTTAAATGCATATATTAATTAATAAAATAAAGGGCTAGACATCAAACTTTTATTTTCCCGCAACACTGAATAGACATTTAAAGTTATGTTAAATGTGCCCATATATAACCAAAAGAATGTATATGTATTTGTTCAACACTTATATATATATACTGTATTTTAAATAAATAAATAAATAAATATAGAAATATACATTCAATTACTAAAAGGCACATTAATAGATTGAAAGTGAGTAAATAAATAAATACTATTGACATGCTTGACCAAAAAGGGGTTACTAGTTATTAACTAAAAATTATATCGAATATGTATGTACCATATAAATGCATTTGTCAACATGTTTATATGTAATATGTGAATAAATAAACAGTAAATAAATATGGTGTAAAAATAAGTACATTTGTCAATATATATGTGTATACAAAACATAAAGAATAAAAGATAAACAGATGTAGCACATATGTACTTGTTTGTTTATAGCATGTATGTATATACATATATATATAACCATAGTAATTTTTGAATAAGTCACCAAATATTATTAATAAATAATTAATTGATTTAGTGTAAGACTATTGATTTAAAAACATGCAAGTAAAAATATATATTGTTTAAAAATGCTGTTTAATAATTTTATTAAAAAAAATTGTATTTACTTAAAAGGTATTATACTAATAGTTTGAATACCTGTTAAAACTGATGGAAAATATTATAATAGTGTTGTAATACCAAGTTGTATAAACATAATGCATCAATAAGATTTATGTTATGTATTGCATATTAACACCCATGGAGACTTATTTGCACCTTTTTAATATAGCTACCTGTTTAGTAGTTTCATTCTAGAGGGTATGTGCTTTCAATTTTTCTTAGCAGCTACTCAATTTATCTTTTCTTTGGGTCTGCTGCCAATATTTTTAATGCCAGGGTAATAGATATGTAGTCGTTTAATCCTTTACCATTACATGCATCTAATGCATGGATGCACAGGAACCAGAGGACGTCATTATACACACTTTTAACAATTTTAACATATGTAATTACACTGAAATATTGATTAACCAAGATTTTTTTAGACTATTTACCAAAGGGTTTACTTTTGTACCAGTTAAAAAACCTAAAGTTGAAAATATTATACTAGATATCAAGTTATTTACACGAAAATTAAATTTCAAACATATATTTAAGGACAGAGCAGGGCATGATAGAGAGAATTCCTTAGCAAGACATAGTACCTACAACCCCCCACTACAATATGAAATTTTAAATTTTGAAAAATGTGTTATAAATAGGATACGAAATGGATATAAAAATAATAATATTGACAATAGAAAGATTAAAAATAATCTAACTAATGCTGAATACAAACTACTCAGAGAATTGAGTAGTAATGACAAAATTCGTATCATGAAGCCTGATAAAGGGGGAGGGGTGCTTATTATGGATAGATGGGATTACATTAAGAAAATGAAGGATATTTTGGACAAGGAAGAGCAATATGGTTCAGTAACAAAAAATGAGATTAACATCTCATATAGGAAGATAGACCTCATCTTGGAAGATAACCTGTTCACAGGAATGATTGATTTGGAATTGTACAAGTTTCTAAAGGTAACAAAACCTGTTATCCCTGGTATTTTTGGAATACCCAAAATACACAAGTCCTTACACAGCCCGCCCATGAGACCTATAGTATCGTCCCAGGGATCAAAAACTCAGCCTTTGGCAATTTATGTAGATACTATGTTAAAAGGATTCTATACTAAATACGACCACATTTTAATAGATTCATGGGATTTTTTGAAAAAAATAGGTGGGAGTACCTATTTAGACAATATGTTGTTTATTACCATTGATGTTAAAGAATTGTTTTCAGTTATACCTCAAGGTATTGGTTTAGACTGGTTTGAAAAAGTACTTGTAGAACTGAAACTAGTAACAGGAGCTAACTTTAGAACAGTTTTGGAATGTATGGAACTGATATTAAAGTATAATTATGTATACTTTGAAGGAGACTACTACCATCAGAAAGAAGGAGTAGCCATGGGCTCAGCTTGTGCCCCTATGTATGCAAACATTATCATGTTATTCTGGGAAAAGAATTATGTGTTCAGTTCTGTATACAGTCAACATATAAGTAACTATTTTCACTTTTTGGATGATATATTTGTTTTATGGTCTGGTCCATATGAATGCATTCATGATTTTATACAATATATAAATCAGACAACTACTTTCTTGCATTTTACACATCAAATAGATGCAGAGGAAATACATTTTTTGGATATTAAATTAAGTAAGGACAAACAGAGTAAATGTTATAGGTCCAATGTATTTAGAAAGGAACATCATTCCAATGCCTATTTGCATTTCAATAGTGATCATCCTTACCAACTCAAGAAAAACATAGTAAAAGGGCAAATGATCAGGATGGCTAGAATGGTCTCAGATGATGCAGATTTTTGAAATAGATAAAGTAGAAAAAATGTTTCATGAAAGAGGTTATCCTATGGATTTTATTAGCCCTATAAAAGAATATGTTTTATCTGAAAGAGGCAATAAATACAATGCTTTGTTAGCCAAAGAAGGGAGTGTGAAGCCTACAGTAACTAGCAATGAGAAGAGTAGTTCCAGCACCCCTAATACAGTTGTCACAAGGGATACACCATATCTTACAATGACATATTATCAAGGTGTGAAATGGCTGAAGAAAAGTATTGATGACACTTGGGAGATGTTTAGAAACATAGTAACTAAGACTGACGTATTTCAAAGTGATATAAAATACAGTTTCAGAAGGAACAAGTATATTAAAAATATTATCGAACAGAGAACTACTAGCAATAGGGGGGCTAACAAGAGACATGGTACTTTTAAATGCGGTAGGTGTGCACAATGTACATTTATTACTGGATTAAAAGAAATTAGAATACCTAGCTTGGATATAACTTTAAAAGCAAAAAGGTACAACAGTTGTTACTCAAAAGGAGTAGTATACTTAATATTCTGTAAAGTATGCTGGAGTTACTATATAGGCAAAACTGAACGCCATTTAAGGAATAGAATATATGAACATACAAGGGATATCAGTAAACACAATGATAACAATGCACTATATAGGCACGCAATGGTATGTAAACAGGCAGATTTAAAATTTTGGGTACTTGAGGAAATTGAACCCATGGAAAGAGGAGGTGACTAGGAGACTAAGCTAGAGTATAGGGAAATGCTCCGGCAGTTGAGATTAGACGCATGTAGTGGTAAAGGATTAAACGACTACATATCTATTACCCCGGCGTTAAAAATATTGGCAGCAGACCCAAAGAAAAGATAAATTGAGTAGCTGCTAAGAAAAATTGAAAGCACATACCCTCTAGAATGAAGCTACTAAACAGGTAGCTATATTAAAAAGGTGCAAATAAGTCTCCATGGGTGTTAATATACAATACATAACATAAATCTTATTGATGCATTATGTTTATACAACTTGGTATTACAACACTATTATAATATTTTCCATCAGTTTTAACAGGTATTCAAACTATTAGTATAATAACTTTTAAGTAAATAAAATTTTTTTTAATAAAATTATTAAACAACATTTTTAAACAATATATATTTTTACTTGCATGTTTTTAAATCAATAGTCTTACACTAAATCAATTAATTATTTATTAATAATATTTGGTGACTTATTCAAAAATTACTATGGTTATATATATATGTATATACATACATACTATAAACAAACAAGTACATATGTGCTACATCTGTTTTTCTTTTATTCTTTATGTTTTGTATACACATATATATTGACAAATGTACTTATTTTTACACCATATTTATTTACTGTTTATTTATTCACATATTACATATAAACATGTTGACAAATGCATTTATATGGTACATACGTATTCGATATAATTCTAATTAATAACTAGTAACCCCTTTTTGGTCAAGCATGTCAATAGTATTTATTTATTTACTCACTTTCAATCTATTAATGTGCCTTTTAGTAATTGAATGTATATTTCTATATTTATTTATTTATTTATTTAAAATACAGTATATATATATAAGTGTTGAACAAATACATATACATTCTTTTGGTTATATATGGGCACATTTAACATAACTTTAAATGTCTATTCAGTGTTGCAGGAAAACAAAAGTTTGATGTCTAGCCCTTTATTTTATTAATTAATATATGCATTTAACCTGATAAATGTCTAATTAGTAATTAATGATGTAGGATATATATAGTAAGAACTGTGAATGATAACTTGATTCTGAAGAAGTCTCTGGTGTTGGAGATGAAAGTGCTAAATCATTTATTTTGTTTTATTCTCTTTTCATGTGTTTAAAGTGTTTATTTTATTCTTTGTTTTTGGAATAAATTCTACTAATCAACTGGTGTGAGACTGATGTTTGTATCACTAGCATAGAGTGATACGAGGGTAAAAATGACAGCCTTTATTGTATTTGGAACTACTACGTTTTATGGTGACTTGGTCCTGTTACAGCCTTTGGTTGTGTGGTTAATAGTCGGTTATCACTACATAATACCTTTTCCCACTTTATGTATTGCGGACACTTTTAATTAATACAAAACAGGCTATACATACACTAACATAATTAATACAAAACAGGCTATACATACACTTACATACCGAGTGTTCTACATACCTTGTTATCATTCCGGACTTTCATAACTATCTCTCTTACACTGTTTAAACAGTTCTATGGTTTGAGCATACGGTTTGAATGTCTGGCAAGTCATTCTTATATACATTGATACCTGTAACATGAGGTTTCCTGCCACCAATTGGTGTTCCTGAGTGACTTATTACTTGCACATCAGCTGTGCAGCTACTCCATTCACCAATTACATGGCAACAATGGGGTATAATTGAATTCTCCACTTGGGCATTGCCCATTTGCCCTACCTTCGGGGAGACGGCCTGTATTGTGTTTTGTTGTGAGTAATTGCAACTGCTATGTGTAGAGACATGGATAGTTTGGATTCATGTCCCCCATGGATTGTGTGTGATGGCTAGAGTATGTGGTTCTACATGTGAGTGTACCTGTCATCCCAACCATCTGATAAGGGACTATTGCAAACAAAACCTGTAACATCGCCGTTTGTTCCATTATACAACGGCTACAATTTCACATGGCGCCTTTAAATGTGTCTCTCACAAGGTATGTTAACGCTTCTGCAGATGTAATTGACTGACTGGATGTTTGTGCTGTAATTACAGTCTGTATTGCTATAGTTTCATGTGTGGGGGATGTAGGTGGGTGTACGTAGCATATACAGGTTTGTGGGGCTTGCATTTCTACATATTCCATATATGTGTGTGGGCTCCTTCCCTAATTAAAAAGCTATCAGTTAGTAGACTTTTGTTACAGACATATACATTGGGCCATTGTTAATTGGTTTCTATATAGTATGCAGGTGAGGTTGATACTTCCATACCTCCGGAATTACAGTGATATGTAAAGGAATGTTACTAAATAACAGCCGTCCCATGTATTTCTGTCCCAGATATTTGCAGTTATTGCAGTTGTGTTGGTAACTGAACCTCTTTGGCATGGGTTGCCACCTTTTCAAATGGCCATTGTGGGACACTTGCGGGACACACATCGGTGTTTACAGGCCGACACATACCCACGGTCAGTACACAGGATAGCACATACTTTTATCCTCAATACATACTTATTGTTGTAGGACTTTGGCTACTTATCATACTGCATGTAACATTTACGTTTCCTACATACAGGCATAACTATTTAATGCAACTATTACATAATATATGGGACATAATAATGTCCTACAGTCTCGGATAGTTGCCCTTTGTAATGTTTTATGTCAGGACACAACTGCCCAGGGAGGGGCTTTCCCTCCTAATGTGGGACAGGTGGTAACCATATGCCTACGGCTAGCTATAACCACACCTACCGTAATGATCTACCTCCAAGTTGGCACTAACAGACACACGATGCAGACACACACACACACATTACAGTCACACGGAAATGCACACTGCACCCTCAACACACACACACATACACAGACTATGGCAATCACAAACACAGTTGAACACAGTACCTACATGGACCGCAACACACATTCCATAGTTGGGATGCTATCGCATTTATTTGTACCTCCAAGGTTTTATGAACGTCATTGACCTATCTATATATTTGCAGATATCGGTGAATCCGTATATATCAACATATATCTCTCTATCACCCTTTCTATCTGTATTATATATATATATATATATATATATATATATATATATATATATATATATATATCTGACAGAGAAAGTGACAGGCAAAATACACCTTTCATTGTGTACTTGTCGGTGTATACTGTTTCCTGGACTCCGCACGTTTGTGTCTGAACCTGTCACATTACACACCTGCCATAGGTACATCTTGGCTACCATAGTGTTAGGTGATTGTATACATGATTGCGTGTTCTACTCCTGGCAGTGGTCGTTTTACCCTTCAGAGCAGGCGCTATTAGTACAGGGGTGAATAATGCTGGTTTCACCTGTTCTGGACATCACTGACCGTGATCTGCGCGATAGTCAGAGAAGCTTAGCCCTGTTTCACACATATCTGTATAGTCATATTTAAACAACGCTTACCAGCACTGGGCAACGCATATTCCTGCTAACGTGTGCTAAGCATGATCAGATGACCTGCATCCGACATGCATTATTCATACCTTCGGGATTACGTTACATCCTTTGCAGGATGTGGGACCGGGAACATGCACAACGGTCACTGCATTTACCACATGGCCATCTGGGATTTGTACACGTGTTATGGTGTTTTGTATGTGGAGCTGTTACTCCATACTGCACTCACATGGGTAAATCATTTAGTTTAAATATGGATGAGTCCAGTTAATGGTATGTCCATGTGATGTTTACTGGATGTGCTCCAGCATTGGGTATGTATATCACAGTGAGCCACACAAGATAATGTGCTACACCTTCAAACGGCCGTAGGTGGAGCATGCTGGGGTGACGAATACCTGTCATGGGTAAACCCCATGCCTTGACACAACATCCATGATTACATTATGTGGAGCCCCTCATTAACACAGCAGGGAATCCGTGCAGAGTGTGTGGAGAACAGTGCTTGCACACATGTGATCCCGCAATTGCCTCTGCTCCACTGAGCGACAGTTGGTTACTCTATGTTGTGGTGACAGCAGACACTGTTTGCCTCGTTTGGTGTATGGCCTCTGACAATCAGGCGTGTACCTACCGATGTATCTAGGAACCTATACACACAGCACCAACATATGCTGATAGGCGCATGTACTGTTCAGGTGTTGACATTCCTTGTTCCAATAGCTGTTGTGTGTACAATATTTGAGGGCTGCCTATGTAGGATTCACACAGTAGGCCACCTATACATTACAATTTACAGGTGGTCGTGTGTGTGTGACATCCATTTTACTGTGTGTGCAGGTGGAGAGGTGTGTCAGTCCTTAGGTGCCTACTCTGTCAGAGTATGTGCTATATGTTCCCTCTTTGCCAAGGCATAGGCATATTGGGCATGCCTCCGTCTGCCTACTGGGGCTGGCACAGGGTGTTTGTGGTCTGAATCCCTCTGTGCCTGTGATGGCCTTGGCAATTGTGGTGGGCTATGAGGGCCTTCACCATTTTGTCCCTGCTGCAGCTGTTTCTGCAGGATCATATTATGTAGCATGGCACATATTATGAAGATGTGGGCACACGTGCCTGGAGAGTACTGCAAGGCTCCACCAGATGTGTCCAAGCAATGGAACTGTGATTTCAGCATCCCGAACACATGCTCTATGATGATTCTGGTTTGTGCGTGTACCTCATTATGGCATTCTTGCATGGGTGTGTGTGCATTTCTGATGGGAGTCATCATCCACGGTTCCAGTGCATAGCCAGCATCCCCCACAAGGTGGCCATGTGGGATGTCCCCCCTGACAAATACCTGATACAGCTGTGAGGCATGCCAGATATGGGAGTCATGGTAGCTTCCAGGGCTGCCAGCACACACATCCATGATAATGTCCTGGGCATTGCACACGAACTGGCAGTTGATGGAGTGGAATCCCCTGTGGTTTATGTAGCACCTACCATGCTCTCCGGGTGGTGACTTGATATGTATGTGCGTGCAGTCTATCGCACCCAGTACCTCCGGGTAGTGTGCCACATGGTGGAAGTGATGCATATTGCTGGCCAACTCCTCCTGAGTTTGGGGGAAGTATATATGCTCATTGGCATGTGGTAACATGGCATCCAGGAACTGGTGTAGTACCCTGGATGCTGATGCCTGTGAGATCTCCATTATATCTCCAGTTGGCCTTTGAAAGGTACCTGTGGCTAGTATTCGCAAGCTTACACATACCTTCGTGTCCACTGGGATGGGTTCCCCTCTGTTGTTTCTGGTTCTCAGGCGTGGCCGGCACAGCTCAACTATTTGCTGTAAGATGTCCCTGTCTACCCTGTAATGCTCTACTACCTCCAGATCATGTAGCCCCTGGTAGGTTACCCTTGGTCTGAACACTCTTCTCCTCCTCCGGGGCCTGTGGTGGTTGTCAGCATCATCCTCCACAACACCGTCAGTCTCTAACACATGGTGATGAATCACAGCTATGGCAGCTCCCAACATGTATATTGTAAAAGTTCCCTGTGTGTTTACAACTACGGTGCAGTGTTTGGGAATACACAGGTGTGTGTAGGGTATTTTCACACTTCATACTATTGTGCTGTGAACACCGATGATGTCATAGGGTGTGTATGTACAATCGTAGCTACAGGGAATCTTATGTGTTTTACTACAGGAACTACTATTTTGGTGCCTTTGGTGTTGAATTACATTTGGCTGCCATGGGTTACCTCTTCCCTTCCCTTTACATTTCTTCACGTTTCACCTACCATTTTCTGGCATGCATCCAGCAGCCTGCTTTCATTTGTACTTTCCTAGACCTGGCTTATCTTGCGTAATGTGTTCTATTGCTGGTCTACTGTAGGTTTGCTTTGCTCTGCTATGACAGTTCTCCTTTCTTTGCAATCCGATGCCTCCCTTATCCTGTTTTGCAGGTTTCTGCGAGCAGACTTGTCAGCTGCCGTCGATTGCCTGCTGTGAGTTAATAGGCGTTAAACGCTCAGTTGCACTCCACTTACCCTACTGCGGCATTTCCTTCTTTTCTTCCCCTGATCTTCCTGTTTGTGTTATGGTTCACAGCGCGTGCATCCACTTACCGGGTTTCGGGCATGTTTTCATCCCCGTAGACATGCACTTTCGGGCATCATATGTGCTCTCAGCTAAACGATTCTGTACCTACCTCCCCACCTCTGTCCTGCAGCTTTGCTTAGCAACGGCCAGGCCAGATTTGCATTGCTCCAATGTGCTTACAGCTACGGTGGCACACCCCACTGCTGATGTCATGTATACCTCTGAGCCACTCCTCGGTGTTATAGCACTGCGCCGTATGGTACATCTTTAATCCGGAGGGACTTTTGCAATTCAGTATTACCTGCCTCATTTGCATGGCATTGACTACTAATTCATATTTACCATGCCGAACACTGTCACAGACCCTTAGCAACCCTTGCATCTTGGTTGTGGTGTACCATGCATACCATTGCGTATTATGGTGAAATCCTGATTTGTATTACATTGCGATTTTATGACATTTGTATATATTTTCTTTGTGTTCCAGTTTGCGCACACATGCCCTGCGGTTGTACTTTGCGTTACTGTGGACATGACATTAAATGTTGTTTTTTAGGTGTTGTGCATCTTTTCTTATGCCATTGGCTGTGTATTTAGCCATTGGCATATGTTAACTTTGTAATACATGAGTCTGGGCCGCTTCCACAGCTCCGATGTTCTGTTTGGGAAAATGTAAACCGTGTTTTTTGGTTTACATTTCTGTGGGCTTACGCTATGCCTGCACCACTTCATGAATTGCTATATACCTTCATTTGCATGGTGCGGCACTGCACATGAGGTGATTAGCATACCTAAGCCGAGGGCTGTGCAGTTCTGGTGTATGCCGGTAGTGCACGTGGAATTGGATTGTACCTGAATCGCTCGACGGCCATATTTGGCATTATACTGCCTACGCTACACCTGCACCTGGCGCAAGCTTCATGAATCCCGGGGTACATTTTTCTTTGACATCTAGTATTCATTGATTACCATCTGCTGCAGATGTCACTTTTAGATGTGCTTGATTGTATACTTTACACATTTTACCCATTTTAAACACTAGAAATTTAAGATTGTTGCTGTTCTTGATAATTTTGCTTATCCTTGGGACTTCACGTGGATGCACAGGTGAGGTTATTGTCATTTCTGATTGAAAACCATCTTACTGGTTGAATGTAACTTTCAGAATCAGCAGATCATATTTATTGGCGTCTTATTTTTTTTTATTTCATCATAATGGACCAAGCATCGAGTTTGTGACCTATGGACTGCAACTTGTGTTTAATAAGGTCTAGACTGGAACTTAAAAATCACAGATCCAGTAGTTTTCAGTTATTGACTTGTAACTGATCTTGATTTTTTATTTTCTTTGATCCCAATTTAGCGTTATAATTAACTATATTTGTTTAGGAAAATACTAGGCAGCATCAACTTTTTATGTTTTGTGAACATTTTTTTCAGGTTGCATTTGTCTTAAATAATTACTGATATATATATATATATATATATATATATATATATATATATATATATATATATATATATATATATATATATATATATATATATATATATATATATATATATATATATATATATATATATATATATATATATATATATATATATATATATATATATATATATGGGATCCAGACATATTCTTGACCAGCATATGTCCGAATCAAAAAACATCGAAGACACAACACATGAAAGCGCTTAACATCGACAAGCGCTTCTGTGCATGTGTCACTGTTTCACAGATTGGACTACAGTGCAGGTAAGGGAAAATTCCCTTTTCCCCACTGTAGTGCGATCTCGGAGTAAGAATAATAACGTAGGGGGTGGGGGGGGTGCAGGGGGCGAATCCCCCCTGCAGAAACGTAGATTTTTTTTTAACTACACATACACGGAAGCGCTTTTCGATGTTAAGTGCTTTCGTGTATGTGTGTTCGATGTTTTGTGATTTGGACATATGCTAGTCGAGCATGTGTCCTAGACTCATATATATATATATATATATATATATATATTTTTTTTTTTTTTTACACACACACACACACACACACACACACACACACACACACACACATATATATATATGTGTGTGTGTGTGTATGTATGTATGTATGTGTATATATATATATATATATATATATATATATATATATATATATATATATATATATATATATATATATATATATATATATACACATATATATATATATATATATATATATATATACACACACATATATATATATATATATATATATATATATATATATATATATACTTACATACATATGCATACATATATTCAGTATTTTCTGTTTTACTTAATATTTTTATTTTTGTACTGTACATCAGCTGTAATTTTGTAAGGTTTGTAGCACTTGCATGAAGTTGAAGGGGGAAGATCACACTGCCACACACTAAAAAGATGTAAGTAGCATGCTGTAGCATTAATTTCTTACATGGAGAAGAATAGATATTTTCTTGTGTTAAACAAATTCTGGAATTAGTGACTTTATTGCAAATGAAGTACATTATACAAGCTTGTCAATATAAATCTGTGCACAATGAAACTGATGGATTGATTAACAAATTAACAAACCACAATTTACGTATACATTTATAGGTTTCCCTGTATTGCTGTACTACTGTTATATGTACTAGATGTGATTTAGTGTTTACTGTCACGGTGTCTTTAAAGTATCAACTTTTGTCTGACATAAGCAAAGATAATTTATTTTATTTACATGGTGAACTGCAGATTATTCTGCAGTTATAGCAAATAAACTGTTATCTTAATTCTAGGACTTGTCTAAATTAAATGTGTCCAGCAAGTCAGTCCTCAAAGGTATGTAAATTCTAGATCACAAATTTTAAAAACTGTAACATGATATCTGGGTCAGGTATTTTCTAATTTTCTATTTATCAATAAATAAAAGTTGATCATAAATGGAGTTTACCTGGCAGACTAATTTGTTGCTGAGCTATACCTTTAAATTGGATATAGTTAAATGGTTGGGGGGGGGTTGAGTGAAGTCACAGGAGGTGTGCAGCAGGGGAGGGAGGGAGGTTCTATAAGATCAGGTTTAGGGGAGGGGAGCCCTCTTTGTCACAGCAGGCTGTGTCACTCACCCACCATTCCCTTAATGTTGGGTATGCTGGGACATGGAAGAAGGACTCCAACAGAAGTTTATGGAGCAGCCCCACCCCCACCGGCTGTGTTCCAGTTGGCTTTATCATTTGCTCAGGTTACCTGTGTTATGCTGCCTGATCAAATTAAAACTTGTCAGTGATCAACTGGGAAAACTACTCATGTACCATCTCCTTAGAGCAACGCTTTCTGGAATTCATAAACTCCAATGCCCTAGATCAACTTATCCACACCCCCACCAGGGGCAACAATATCCTAGACCTAGTCATTACCAACATGAGTAACCGGTGTTCCACACCTGAAGTCAACTCCTTGTTGGTCCGATCCGACCATAAGCTAATCACCCTTGATATCCACATCCCACCCCCATCCACATTAAGGAAACCACAGTAAAAAAATTCTCCAAAGCCAACTTCATGCTTTTTAAGACAGAAGTTGTGAACTTCATGACACCCATGCAGATGGATAATACAGTTACAACTGCTGAATCCTACACAAATGCACTCTATAAGCACTTACATGAGTGCATGGATCGTGCTATCCCAAACAGAACCAAGACGCTATCCTCCAAAAAAGGAAGCTAATCTGGTGGTCCTCTGCCATAAACAAACTGTACATCGGAAGGAAGAAACTGTTGCAAAAGAGAGTAAAGTCCCATTAGTGGAGGAGCTCCCTGGTCAGCCTCAGTAAGAAGCTGAGATGCCTTATAAGATCCTCCAAAGCTAGCTATGAAAATAAAATCGCCACTAATTCCAAGGACAACCACAAAGCATTCTATAGCTATGTCAAGAATCTCAATGGCAACACCCAGATCTGCTCTGAGTTATAGCACAAAGGCACGAAAATTACAGAACCAACTGATATTGCCAACATCCTGGCAGATAGGTTCAGTGCTAACTTTACCCCCCCTCACCCCCTAATGGGCCCATATCTATACAGGAAGAATGCAGAGTCCCTGTAATCACAACTACGCAGGTTAAAGCTGCACTCTCTAAAGCCAAAAACACAGCATCCATGGGACCGGACAACATCCCAGGCTGTGTTTTACACAAACTTCAGAATGAACTGGCTCCTCACTTAAGGACCATGTTCAATAATAGCCTTGCATCAGGCTTTGTGCCCACTGAATGGCGCACAGCAACAGTTATCCCACTCCACAAAGGTGGAGCCACCACTGATCCCGGTAACTATAAACCTATTAGCCTGACGAGCCTGGTCTGCAAGGTCATGGAATGTATCATCATGGAACTCATAAACAAAGACATTGGTAACCTCCAAACTCTGTATCCTACCCAGTTCAGGTTTGTGAAAGGCAGATCATGCCTCCTGAACCTGATCGACTTCTTTGAGGCAGTCAACAAAGCCGTAGATGAGGGTAAGGTGGTTCACACAGCCTATCTTGACTTCGCCAAGGCTTTTGACACCATCCCCCATTCTGGAATTATAGCTAAACTCAATAAACTAGGCATAAATCCCTACATCACAAGATGGTTTGCCAACTGGCTCTCTGACAGAACCCACACTGTAAACGTTGCAGCCTCCAAATCTGACCTCAAACCAGTGAAAAGTGGAGTACCACAGGGTTCCATCTTGGGACCGCTCCTGTTTGGTATCTACTTCTCTGAAGTACAGGCTAACACAGAAGGTCTCTGGCTAATGAAGTTCGCAGATGACTGCAAACTAGACGCCATAGTCAAGTCCCCAAATGATGTGAACATCCTACAGAAGGGCCTCTCTGAGACAGATGCCTGGTGTCAGAGCCATGACCACAAGCTCAATGCCAAAAAGTGCAGTGTCATCCCCTTTGGTAAAAACTCTGTACCCATGAACTACCACATAGGCAGCAATCTACTTAACATCGAATGCGTGATAAGAGACCTTGGGACCCAGGTGGACAGTAGTCTCTCCTTTGATAGTCACATCGCCACAGTAGTCAGGAAGTCCTTCTACATGGTACACCTCATCATAAAAGGGTTCTCATCCAGGAAAAAAGAGGTCATCGTTCCCCTCTACTCGACACTCATTAGACGCATTATAGAGTACAACACCCCTTTTGGAATGTACCTCACAAGACATCTGCAGTGGCTGGATAGGACACAGAAGTACCTCACAAAGAAGATTACTGGACTCAAACAAATGCCCTACACTGACCGTCTCAAAAAACTCCAGCTTTACTCCGGAGCATATCGCCTACTCTGAGGTGATCTCTGCCTAACATATAAAGCTGTGTCAAACCCAGAGCTGTTGGACATGCTACACCTAAAGAAATCCCAATCCCTCTGAGCTACATGCTCTAGGGACCTAAACCTTGTCACCACAATAAACAGGACATGCTAGAGGGATAGATTCCTATCCCAGAGACTTCCCATACTCTGGAACAGGCTACCCATCTATGTCAAACAATGTTCTTCATTAGCACTCTTCAAGAAAAATCTTGATGAGTGGATGGGAAATAGGAAATACACCCTGGGGATCACTTCTGTGTCCCTGCTCGACAGTGGCACAGGAAAATAACTTTCTTGCGTGGCGTAAGCCTGGGAATCTTGTTGGCTAGGCTTACGTAGGCCCTTGGGCTGATAGCCTAGTACCTACCTATGAACCTATGAACCTATGAACCTATGAGTGATGAGATGCTGCTGTAGGGTTGTGATGACTGGTTTAATATTCTCTCTAGTTTCTTCAAATGTGGTGGAAGTTAGTATTAAGTGTTGAATGAAGTGAGTGATGTATCATGCTGCCCAGTTGTTTTGTGGTATGTTAATGTTGGCTGTGTTTTATTTGTCAATAAAGTTGATTGCTATTGATTGTCGGCATATTATAATAAAGCTGGTCACAAATCAAGAAAGTGCCAAATTGTTTGTTTGGGGAAGGGCTTACCAGTGACAATCTATTTCTAAAGCAGAGGTAATTGTATTAAGCAACCATTGTATAACGGAATATGTGTATAGGAGCGTGCTTCTTTGGTGAGTTATCAGTTATTTTCAAAAAACATTACATTGTTATACATTAACCAGTCGTCTTTTCCCAAACTGACATTATGTGTGAAATGAATTTTAAAAACAGATTATTTAATTAAACAACATTGATCCAATGTACTTTGGGACCCCTAATATATAAACAAGACAGTGTATCATTTTTCTCAGGAAAAACCTTACACCCTTGAGTACTTCAGAACCACACTAATTAATTATTCTCATTCTAGTGCCACATAGACACAGAGATGAGGACAATGTCATGAATAGGATTATTGTAATATTGCACTCATTTATGAGATCATACAACCATGAGTTTGCATGTACCAGAGATATGTGGGCATAATTCCCCACAGAGAGGCTGCTGGCAGCATATATTTGTTGACAGCATCTTTCAAACTTATGATTGTGTATTAGGTTTCAATATTTACTGTGGTATACTTTAAAAAGGGAGCAATACTGTGGAATCTCATTTGTTCAGGGCTCATCTATACAGTCCTTATACATTTGGCTCCAAATATGTCTTCCCCTGACTTTTTCATGTTTAGTCAATTAATGCCCATTTAATTTCTCAGTACCTTTTTGGTATGACCTTGTTTGCAAATTCTGTGTTAAGGCCATATATTTTAGGCTATTTTTGAAGAGTGAACAAAACAGCCATGATACAATGCTATTTAGTCTTAGCCCAATATACTTGTAATTCATGCACTTGTTTTGCAACATTTCTTTTTTCTTGGACTTTCAATCAGTCTCCATGAAAACAAAAAATGTGATCATAATTGATTGTAGGATCTGAAGATCTTTCTATTATTTTAACATATATGCTGTTATTCTGATAACTGGTCCAGTCGATCATTCCTCACACTCTTATTGCTCATTTACTCAGCTGTAACATCAAATTATGTTAACATATACAGGGCTGTAGCTGAACTTCATATGTACTTACGTATTTTATTCCCAATGTGCTATCCTCCTAGTTCTGATTTTATATATTGATTTGTCACTGTCCCTGGAATAATACATCTACGGCTACCTCCTGAACAATTCTGATCCCCTCTATGTTAAACTGAGTGTTATCGTAAACACTTGTTACTGACTTATATAATGCAGCCTGGACTGGGACTGAAATAAACTGGTTAGTCTTGATAAGTGTTCAACCCCAGTTAATATAAAATAAAAAATGCATATACATATATATATATATATATATATATATATATATATATATATATATATATAGAGAGAGAGAGAGAGAGAGAGACATGCGTGAATGGGCGTACCTTCGTTGAAGGTTGTGCGTCAGGCCTGGCAAGCTGGTACATAAAAATCAACTGCCAATCATTAGCGGACCGGAGTTCCGCTGTGGTGACCCCTAACCGGGAAAAGCCAAAAGACACAAACAAAACATATATATATATATATATATATATATATATATATATATATATATATATATATATATATATACACATATATATATATAAAATATATGTGTGTGTGTGTGCATATATGTATATGTATATGTATATATATATATATATATATATATATATATATATATATATATATACACATATACACACACACACACACACACACACACACACACACACACACACACACACACACACACACACAGACACACGTGTGTGTGTGTGCATGTGTGTAGTAAAGTGAAATCATCTACCCTCCATTATTTTGCTTTATATCATTGCTTACAAATGTGAGTGCACGTCTGGAAAAACACTTATCCCAAGCAATCAATTAAGTTTGAAAGTGATCACTGTATGCACTCCAGAGCATCCTTTCTCACTCAAACTTTTGCTATAAAATCTATATGTAATGTGTTTTCTCAAAGTAATTGATCCTAGAGTTATATTTTTGTTTCTGATGTTGCAGACATTACTGTGTGCTATTTTAATCCCACCAGTAAGCTGGTGTAGGTTTTTCTGTCTGTATTAGCATTACTAAATTGTATGGTAACACTGGAATAATGTTACTGTACAGATCTGAGTAGGTTTAATGACTAATACTATTATACATTTATATCTGTGACATACCTTTATCTTTCTCCTCACATTCATCCAAAACATACTGCATTAATTTAAACCTTTACGTAACAAATAACTGTTATGCATTCTTTTAAACTCGATCTAACTTTTGTGTCATCTTGAAATGTGCAATGTCTATGAATATAACATCTTGCTTGACTTTTTAATAGTAGTTAAAACAATTGTTTACTATCCTATAATGTCCAGATCTCATACTATAGCAAAGTAACAGTCTTAAAAGTTACAGTATTAGGCGACATTACACTCTGTTGGGCAGCAGCACTGTTTAGCAGTTATGCATTTGCTTTAACAGAAATCAAATAAGGAGACAGAATCATTTTAAAGATTAAATAGTGGTGCATGAAACCCTTTAGTACAGCTAACTCCTGCAGAAGAACCACCATAGTGTTTGTATTTTTTAACTGAATACACAATTCCCAGCATAACACTTTTTTATGTTACTTCTTTCTGCTTCATTGTTATTGTCCTGATATCTTCTCTGTATATCTAACAATTTTACTGACTGTGGGCAGAGACTAAAACTGACAAATAAACAAAATTACAAACTTGAATCATTACTTGAACAGAAATGAATAAATGAAATCCTTAAAACCCCTGGTACTACATGTAAGAACATCTAGTAAAAATGTTATACAGCAGGTTATCTCATTGCTTGAGTCTTTACTTTCTCTAAATGCAACAGTGTTTGCACTTTCAGGCCAGATGGAAAATCATTTAATGGAGTGTAAAAGAAACAGCTGCATGTCACCTCATCCCTCTTTTATGCAAGTGATCTATTGACAGTTTCTATTATTAACCACTATATAATTACATCACACTTGTGGACATAATGCTAATTAAGTCCGTGACACAGATTACAAGTCTACAAAATGTATCTTTAGTTGCAGGTGTAATCACAATTATCTGTCATATTGTTAATGTCAGTTCTAAAAACATTTCAAGTAAGTCTTAACCAAGGTATGCGTCAGGCATATGTAAAGTGTGAGACAAGTTTTAGTTTAGTGATTTTGAGTATCCAAAGCATGTCTTATGCTAAAGGGTGGTGGTTGGGGGGGGGGGGGACGCCGGGTTGTGAGTTCTACTTTAGTTAGAGAGCTAGACAGTCTTTATTATATTTTGTATTAAATAAAATCCAAACTCTTGTATTGGATTTAAATCTAAACAGCCTGTAAAAATGGTCAAACCATAAAAAAACTGTCATGCTATAAACGTGTTCTGTGAAACAGTAAATTCAAACACACACACACACGCACACACACACACGCACACACGCACGCACACACACAGATACACACACACACATATCACCATTTGACAAGTCTTTTGGGATGTGGGAGAAAGCAAGAACGCCAATGGAATCCCAGGCAAATACAGGGTGATGATGCAGACTCTTCATAAAGGTACACCACTGAGCATCTGAAGCAAAGAATCAACCATTGAAAGGTAGCAATGCTGAATGCAACACCACTGCATTTCCAGAAATATGACACTGACACACTGCACTTACAATGTGTGTTTGCTTCTAGATTTTTTATTTACCATCCATGGAAATGTATGCTAGTTCACTCAATTTCTGTCTGTGCTTTCCTGTACTTCTTTTTAGCAGTGGATAGAACCAGACTAAATGAGTTTCTGACTATATGAGATGCATTTTATTTAAAAGTCACACGATCTTTCCCTTTTATACTAAGGTAGTATTAGAAATATTATTTTTGTACAGCAATTCAATATAATTTTTTTTTTAAAATGACTGTATTTTCTAATTCAATGTGCATGATTTGGACTGAAGATGGTCAGGCTATTCTTCTTTCATGTTTTATATGCTCATATTCCATTAATTTACTTTTAATTTCTTACACTAAAGATAACAGGTTTCTTTAAGTATTTCCCACTTTCTGGTAATTAGCACTTCTTTTTTGACAGTTTCTTTATGGTTATGTTAAAGCCCCAGTTCAGGGATAGCATTCTCAATTTTTCCCTTTATGTTTCCTATTGCGGCCTAAATTTCCATTCCCACTGGCACTACTGCCAGGATGATGGCACCTACGTTTATATTGTGTAAGGATAAAGATGATATTATGTCACTTACGGCACTAGAGAGAGATCAGTTTTTTTCACTGAAATGCTAAGCTATATATCCTCTGTCATATAAATCTTGGTTACTACATCCTGTCACACCTAGTTGTTTGATGTCAGTAAAACAAAATCAAATCACTGTCATTGGCTGCATTATTGGACAATGTGAATGATTGGAATGAGTGTCTTTATCTGTTAATTACCCAAACTTGTGTTGTACAGGTACCAGTCTCTCCTTTACAGGCTAAATCTTCAGAATAAAGTCTACACACACTGTAGTTCAGTTAAGAATGCTGTATTATATACAGTGCAGGTAGACATCAACAATATCTGAAAACTGTCTCCAATAACAGTGCTGAAATATTGAAATAGTCCTTAGCTTCTACACTCATGCTCTTCATATTCCTTTCCTCCTGAATAGTATAATTAAAAACATGGAATGATGGATATTTAACCTGACTTCTGTACTCATACTCAAGTGTTTGTACTGCAGTGTCTTTCTCCATACCAGTCCAAAATGAACCGACTAACTATGTCTGAAGTATTTCGTAATAATCTACATGCCTCTTTAGCCTTGGTTCCCAAGTCTTGTACCATACAAATAAAATGTGTTTGCAACTCAAATGTACTGCACATTCTGTTCTTATCAGTATTCTTGATTGAAGGTTATTTTCACTGATTGAAAGTGAATTCACTGAAACTATATATATATATATATATATATATATATATATATATATATATATATACATTGTGAAGGCCTGCTTTAATATGTCTGCATTTCTAGACTTATGCAAAGAGGATACTATATTTTTGTACACTTTTTATTTTTTTATTTTTTATTTATTTATTTTACATTTGTTAACCGGGCTAGTCCAACTGGAATTATTTCCATTTTCAGCAGAGAGGCCTGGGGAAAGCTCCCAAAGACATAGTAGTAACTACATACATAGATGCAATAAAAGAAAACATCAAAAACAAACAATATTATATATGAAACTTATTGTATTTCAGAATTAACATTTGTACAATAATGTGTCATTGTTCTTGTAGGGCAAAACACAAGTATAGCTTATTTAGCATAAAAAAAAATAAGAAGAGAGAGAGACAGATGAAGAGACAAAGTAGAATAGAGTGAGTAATATAAACAGAAGAAGGTATAAAGGAGGGGTAAAAGATAGAGAAGTGAGTAGTAAAAATAGGTAGAGGGTAGTAGAAGAGATAGGGAACTAGGAATAATCGAATATCAGGTGGCAGGGACATAGCCAGTGTTTTGTAAGGTGAAGTCTAAGTTTTTTTTTAAAAAGGACTGGAGATGAAAGAGAAGTCAGTAGTAAGTGTAAGTTCCAGTATTTACCAATGGAGAAGAGAGAGAGAGGAGTTGGTGGTTTTATTGGTAGCAGTAACTAGGAGTTTGCTGGAGGAGTGAGGGAGGAGTTAGAATAGGGTTAGAAGAGAGAAAGGAGAAAAGAAAGAGGAAGAGTGTTGAAAAAGTAAAAAGTTTTGATGGAAGCTAAGTTGGGAAGGAAGAGACATTGTAATGTAAGCCAAGCCAGTTTGTTTGTTTGTTGAGTGTGACAGTGGTGAGTTTGTGGAGAGTTTGAGTTCTAAATATCATTGTATGTGGTGGTGTGTATATGGGACTATTTTTCTTCAGGTTAGTATAGATTGGTGAGGGGTAGAGATTGGAGAATAGAGAGAGAGAGAGAGTGAGATGAGTGTGCTGGCTGTAGGGGGTAGTGAGTAAGAAAGGGGATTAATTTATTTAATTCCTATTTAATGTTTTAGTTTTTTGTGTTGTTGTTGTTTATGTTTTAAGATTGTTGTCAATGTAGTCATTTGTCACACCAGTAGATAGAGTAGTAGAGTCAGAGATATGAGAGTGTTAAGAGAAGAGAGAGAGAGGAGAGGGGAGGGATCTGGTAGGGGGTTCCAAAGAGGTTTTTTTTGGTTTTTTTTTTTAAGCAGCAAGTTTTAAGAACCATTTTTCAAAAGTTTGACATACCTTTTGAGTAATGGTTTGAAGCTCTGGGATGGTTTTAGCAGAGCAAATGAGTGTGGAGTCATCAAATTAGTGTATGCAATTTGCTGTATTAATATATGTATAAATGATACCTTATCTTACAACTTATCCGGAAGGTACCTGAACCCACACAGGTGTCTTATTTCTGTAGTTACTTTAAAATAACAGCTGTCTCTGAAATTACTAAAATTTGATTTACTTCTGTAATTACTTTATAAATCTATTAAAATAAAGTTTCCTTTATCTGGTACATAAACTTGCAATTTTAATTTTGACCACTAGGGCATTTATGATCTGTTTGGATTGAAGTATTTTAACTTTATGACTTAATTACAACTAGATTATTCCTTAGCATGTTATAACTGGTAAAGTCTCCTTTCTACATGTATAATATATATATATATATATATATATATATATATATATATATATATATTGAATCATTACTTGTGACATAGGCAAATTTACATTTATACAAAAGTTATCAAATTGTACTAAATTAACATTAACATACATTATATTTCACATTAATTGCTACATATCATATAATGTAAGTAACATTACAAAAATTATTCAATTCCTGCCCATTTTTTAAACAAGAAACATCTTTATTAAACCATTACTTATTACATAAGCAATCATACATTTATATAAATGAAAACAAACCACACCAACACAATCCTAGTTCCAAGCATTTTACATTTATTTTTATTTATTTTGTTTAACATTTGTTTACCAGGAAAGTCCAACTTGAGCCAGAGCCCATTTTTCAGCAGAGTTTTGGGGAGAAAGGCTCCAGACACTTGTCTTTGGAATGTTGTTTGAAACCAGAGCACCCAGAGGAAACCCATGCCCACATCACAAACCAAAAAGGAAAACTCCCAGTTCCAAACATTATACATCTCTTATAGTCTACCCAATCTTTTTCTAATATACGTATCTGGAAACATAATTACCATACACTGAATTAACCTGTGTCTGTAAATCTTCAGCTAGATTTGTTACTATAACCCCTTTTTACATTTTTAGTTTCTATATGCTGTAATAGATATCTACCTTTTAAATGGTTGTCTTAAATATCCTGTAATATATATGTGCTGTAATAGTAGAAGTACCTTTACTAAAACCGATGTTTTCTGTATTTCAGATATAAACCTTTGCATACCCTGTCAGTGTCTTTTTAAATTTCTGTCTAATGTACAATAATTGTTATGTAAGGTGCACTGTATTCTGTAAAATAATTAACAAATTAAGCCTGTTAAGCCTTAAGTATATTAAATAAGTATTACTACTTTTTCTTTAGATAACTTTTCTTAATAAGTCTGTTACAAATAATTATTTCACTTTACCCTTAAAACTAATGACTGAATAATATGAAGTGTGATGCAATTACATGTTGTAAACTGTCTAGTAATGGTGTTAAAAATGTATAACTGAGTATGAATGTTATATTCTTTACTCTGACTGAAATATATTATACTGAACTCACAACTGAGTATGAATGCCATATTCTGAAATTTGACTGAAATTTACATTAAATGCTGCAAACTTATACTGAACATCTAAAATAGATGTTATATTCTGGAAAGTAGCTGGGCAGGCACAGTGGTGCAGTGGTTAGCATTGCTGCCTCACAGCAAGAGGTTTGCTCCTCAGCTGGAGTGCCTACTGTGCAGAGTCTGCATGCCCTCGCTGTGATTGCGTGGGTTTCCTCCGGGTGCTCCAGTTTCCTCCCACATCCCAAAGACATGCTGTAGGTGGATTGGACACTCTAAATTGGCCCTAGGTGTGAGTATGTGTGTGTGCCTTCTGTGGAAGGTTGGGTGCCGGGCTGGCAACTCGACACTGTAAGACTCCACTGCCAATCATGAGTGGACAGGTGATCTGCTGTGGTGACCCCTAACCAGGAAAAGCTGGAAGAAGATTCTGGAAACTAGCTAAACTAATACTAAAAATACATTTTCTGCCACTATAATCTGAGGACAGATAAAAGCATAAACTGAAATCTGGTAAATGTTATACTCTGGAAACTAAACTATTAAAAACATACACTGTAATCTGGTAAATGTTCAATTCTGGAAACTAAACTATTACTACAAGAATGTCATTTTTCTGTCATTATCGTTTGAACACAGATAAAAGCATAAACTGAAAACGAATACTGTTATGCAACTGTCTGAAAACATAAAAACATTTGCACACTTGCTTTAACTCTAATCTGCATAAATGCACAGCTGTTGTATAGACATTTTTACTTTAAAAATATTTTTATTTAGATAACTTAAACACATTTAAACAAACATTGAAGCTGGCTTTGATGATATTGTCTTTCTGTACATACTTGTGCACCACAGCTTTGGCCAAGTTTAGGCCCTACTCTGCATTGTCCCAGTCACTGCCGAGGTATTGGAAGGGCCTCCCTATAGTTCTATTGTCTATGATGAGTCTCTTGTATGTTTAAACCTTCCAAACCTCACTTTTCCCATCTCCTGTGCAAAGCTGGGTTCCTGATGTAATATTTTTCTTAACTGTATTTAAACATGCATTCTGGAAAATCAACCTGGAAATTATTTAAAAATCCAGAACTGACAGCATGTCATTTGTAGCATTATCTGCAAAGCACAAAAAAGCAGTAACAGGTCCTTAAAATAACATTTGAAGCTTTAACAATTATAAACTGATAGCATTGCTTGTTGCCCTGACATTATCTACTTTTCTCTATGAAATAAGCCTATGCTGCTAATAAACTCTTGTAGGTCTGTAACCAAACTGATAATGTACTATAGTGAACTAGACCAATGTTATTAATACATACATTCTTACAAGTCTGTAACTGAACTGATAATGCACTACAGTGAAATGGAAAGGCTGTAACTTCATTATTAAATAAAATGGAAACCTAATGGCATTGTTTTTCCCTGTCATAACCTCAAATGAAACTAAAGTAGTAATCTGACACTAGATTAATATTTCCACATTTTTGGCATTTCAGCACCTCTGTAAAATCAGTCTTAACTGTTGAATTGTCTATATTTACGCTGCAACCCTCAGGTCATAATTTGTGAAATAATTCCTTCAGTGTGCAGGGATCTGCCTACTGTCTTAATATGTAGCTGTTCTTTTAGATTATGCCATTGAACTCTTTCAGTACTACTGTATACTGCAAGGATTTATTATTACTGTCTACAATTTTCTTGGATAAATAGTAATAACTGTTACAGCATAAAAGTGTCACTAATAATAATAAACTGATCTTTACCATACTGTTTTATAGCATACAGTATTGTCTTCAATTTAGCTCACTGAGCTAGCCCATAATCTGATAACTCAGTTACCTGTGCCTCTGGTGTCTTGGTAAACTGTAATTTCTGCATGAAATATTATTAGAGTTGAACTGATCTGATTCTGGAACTTTACTTGTTTGTCCTTTATACAAGTTTGTGAAGTTTTTTTTTTTTTATTTTCTAACATGAGATTTTAAACTGTGGCTTTAATGACACATAACATTTATACTACACTCTTTTATTGCATGGGCAATGAACATTTGGCTGTACTGTCAGTTCTAAAATGAATAAATTCTACAGTCTATAAACTAGCAAAACATCATTTAATACTTATGAATGTTTTTATGTCTCTGTCTGTATCAAGATATTTTGTTATGCATTGCAACACATTACTACCATAATTCAGAGATCTTAACAATGTCTGGCAAATAAAACAGTATCACAAAAATTCATTTGTCAGATTTGTGACTGCAAATGCTTTATTCCGTGAATTAACTTTCTGTCATTTCTGGTATACCATGTACAATATGTGATTTCAGAATGGTAAATGCAAACTAGCCTGAAACTATTATCCTTTTTTTTCTTATGAGTAATAGGCTGTCTTAACTCTTCTGAGAATAAGATACTGTTTCTGAAAATGTAGTAACTTGATTGCCTGCACTTCAGCTGTGGAAACTGAGCTGAAATTTATTTTACCTTTAGCACATAAAACTGTGTGTTCCTGACATAACCAGCTCTTTGAATCCTGTACATTTGCACAATTTACTCCATACTCATTTTACAACTGTCATCTATGTGCACTACTGTACGTTCTGTAGCAGTTTTATTTTTTCATAAAATATTTTTCTGAAGACTAAAACAGCATTTAACTTTGACAATATGTCCATACCTACCACAGAACTGTTATACTTAGAACTGTTCATTGCTGCAGCCTTTGACCCTATAAATCCTGACACAGCTGCACTCATGTCCTCTAGTAGAGATCTGTCCCTGTATTAATCAGTAATTATTCCATAATTTCTTTTCTATAAACAACAAAATATTGTAATTTTCTCAACCTTAAACAATGACTGCCACACCCTTTCTAGATAAGCTGAAAATCCATTTTATGGAATTAGCAACAACACTGACTTAAGCTATTATATGAGTTTCTTTTTTATTTTGCCCAGAAACATTAGTACTAACATTGACTTGAGCTAAGGTATGTACTTTTTCTTTACTTTTACCTGAAGTCAGTATATCAGTTATGCTGAGGTTTACTTTATCAGACTGATCAAAATCTGCACTCTGATCACTCTTAGCACCCTCAGTGCAATATTTGCACTGGCTTCTGAAAACAATAAACTAGAATTTATTGTATTCTGAACATGTGTATTTAAAATAACATGAACTTGGGACATTACAAATGTTTTCTTTCTGTTTGATCTGGAAATCTGCATGTTACATACACTGACTGTGTTTACGTCTGTATTTACTTCTACTTAACTCTACTTTGAATTACATGTAAACTAGAATTTATGACTTTCTGAACATCTGTATCTGAAATAACTTAAACTTGAGACATTACAAGTGTTTGCTTTATGTTTGCATAGGAAATTTGCATGTTACATACATTGACTGTGTTGATGTCTGTATGTGCAATACTGGGACTTAGTACTGTATTTTGAATTACATGTGATGTATTATTTACACTGATTTCTGAAGACTGTAAACAAGAATTTGTGTTATTTAAGTCTGAAACCATACCAATAGAAACTAACTCATTCTGTGAATACTTACTTATTACAGTCTACTTATGTGGTTGAACCCTTTTCCATCTAGAAAGATTTAACATTCCTGAACTAATAACATTGAAATTTAAATGAACATTTCAGGAACACAGTTTTTTAGGCTGCTTTACTCAATTTTTAACTTTAAACCACACATTTCTGGTGCCTTTACTGTAGAAGTATTGTTTGACATTTATACCACTTAACATTTTACTGATGTATTTACCTTTCTGAGATTTACTGTCTGACTTAGATAGAAAATGCATTGTAACAAAAATGAATGCTTTCATAAGAAAATTTGAATTTGCTTTAAGAAGGTGGCCTAGCATCTTGCAGGTTTTTTTTTTACTTTTTCCTGTTCCTTGTTTCTGTGATGTCACACTGGAAACTTGAAAGTCTGTTGTCTGCTTTGGAGATGGTGAAGTTTTCTCATATGTTGCTGTTAATTGGGTAATGGTTATCACACTGGTATCTTGTAGACTCTAAAGGTTTTTAAGACTTTACTGTAGATTTTTAGAAGTAATGTTAAGAAGGAACACTGTTGAAGTTCTTTGAGACTTTACTGTCAATTTTGTGATGTACTGCTGCTCTGCTGAAGGCATTTGAGACTTTAGATCGTCTGAAGTACTATACACTGTTGCTCTGTTGAAGTTCTTTGAGAGTTATTGCAGATTTTCTGAAGTAGTGTTCGGAATGAACACCACTGTTCTACAGGACACATGTAGTCTGACTGTTGATAAGGTTGCTGTGGAGTTTTGGGACTTGTTTTAACTAAGAATATTGTCCCTCTCAACAATGATGGCTTGCCATTGTAGGAATTGATATGACTGTGGAATTCTGGTATGGACTGGATATAACCAGAATAAACTGGAATGAAACTAGAATGAATGTTTTTATCTGTTAATTACCTAGACTTGTGCTGAACAGGTGCCAGTCTCTCCTTTATGAACCAAATCTTCAGAATAAAGTCTGCACACACTGTAGTTTAGTTAGCAATGCTTTATTAGTGGAGGTTGATGTCAACAACATCCGAATACTGTCTCCAATAACAGTGCTGAAATACTGAACTAGCCCTTAGTTTCTTCATTCATATTCTTCATATTCCTTTCCTCCTTTCCTCCTGAATAGTATAATTAATATTCTGGAATGCTAGATATTTGACCTGACTTCTGCACTCATACTTGAGTGTAGGTTTTGAAATTACTTTCTCCTTATCAGTCCAAAGCAAGCTAACTAACTAACCATGTCTGAAGTATTTTCTAATAATCTACATGCTTCTTTAGCCTTAGTTCCTAAACGTTGTACCATACAAACAAAATGTGTTTGCACTCAAATGTACTTAACATTCTGTTTTTATCAGTATTCTTGACTGAAGGTTATTTTCACTGATTGAAAGCTCAGTCACTGAAACTGTATGCAAACTGTGAAGGTTTGCTTTAATATGGCTGCATTTCTAGACTTATGCAAAGAGAATACTGTATTTTTGTACATTTAAATGTTGCCTGATCTTCATTTTCCAACAACCATGAGGTGATATGTTACCTTTCTAAAATGCTTTGAATTAGCATTCTGTGTTAAAACAGTATACAGTTGTTGAATGCTCTAACTTTGAATTTCAGTGTGATAAAACTGCAGTAAGATTGTAATTTTCTTGCTTCAGATTTGTGTTTTCCTCTATGTTAATTGCCTGCCTGCCTGCTTGCTTAGCTAGTGCTCTTCTAATGTTATAGCTCCCACTGTTCATTCCCTTAACAGGTTGAAGAGTACTCTGGAATATATACTGTCTGCCTTATCAGCAATGAGTATACCTGTACCAGGAAGATGAATATCTTTAGCAGCAATCTTATGATAGTTCCTTGGCAGCCAGTGAAGATGCTGATTGACTAAACCAGCCATCCTCTTTGCTGTGTAATCCTGCTGTATAGTTAAACTAAACTGCAGAGCTTTTCTTACTCTGCATCCTTCATTGCCCACTCTTTAGTCTGTTGCCTTATCTGTGTTATATACTTTTAGTATTCAACTGATCAGTTAACAAATACACTGCTGCACATCCTTCTCAGTAAAAAAAAAAAATGACTGTGATTATTGAATTATATCAGATTTGTACCCTTGCATTGCACTACAGAGATCACTGGCTTATCCCAGTACCACGTGTGCATACAAACTGATTCCAGCTAATGGAGTTTTGTCTCTTATCTTTGAAACACAGTATTCCCTATTAACCTTTGATTTTCAAACTAGCAAGTGATGCATGATAATGAAACAATTAATAAAGGTTAATTTATACCTGACAATAATGTTTCCATGCCCCTTTACCTTATTGCAAACTTAACCAAGAGCTACTCCCTTTGTTAGTTTGTCGCTTAATGGGCACATTGCTAAGATATCAGGTGCTGTGCTAGTAAGCATTGAATTTTAATAACAGTGGTTTTAGTTTTGTTTTCTTAATGTCATTATATGAAGGTTAGATACACAATAATTTGTTTCAACAACTATTGTGTGATATGTTGACCTTTCTGACATGCTTTGATTTGTTACATTATTAAGATGACAAATTATTTGTCAACAAGCGGAAGTTAACATTCTGTATTATGCTATAATCCAGTTCTTGTAAATGTTGGACTAATTATGTATTTTAAGCTGATACAACTACAACAGAAGGGAAATTTTCTAATTTCAGATTTGCATTTTCCTTAGTGGTAATTGCTTTCCTACTTTTCTCACAGGCATTCCTCCCATTTTATAATCCCCACTGTTTATTACCTCTATGTGATGAGGATGACTCTGAGATATCCAGTGGCTGCCTTATAGAATTGGAAGTGGAGGCTCCTGGAGCCTGAATGTCTTTAATTAAATGACCAGCCTCCACATGCTCATAGTAAACACCTCCTTGACAATGCTCTTTGCATGTTTAACCACAAAGCACTGGAATGCATATGATTCCTGTCTAGTTGTCATTTCCCATCTTATATTTTCAACGTTTTTATTTGTACATTGCTTGTATTTTATCTTATTGCTATTACCTGCAAATATTGTACTGTTTCAGCTGTATCTGCTGTAAATGCTAACTAGGTGAACAATAGCCTTCATTTTATGTATTCAAGTTTTAGGGTTAAACAGAGCTGCAAAGGTTCCAGTTCTCTATGCTAACCCATAACCCTCTCTTTTAGCAGCATGTCTTCATTCCTGCATATAGTTTTTCTTTTCCTTTGTGCCTTTATGTTGTACCCCTGAGCTCACCATTTTATTCCAGTAGAGCACATTTTCAGAGAGCTTGGTTTCTGCTAGCTAGGAAAGTGTTTCCTGATGTGATGTTCTCCTACCACGTACACAATATGCCCTTTTCCTCTCTACCTTTATGGCTTCATAAATAAGCATACTTCTACACTCCCATTTAAAGCAAGACATTTCACTTCTAGATTGTGCCATTCATGTAATCCTGCATTGGCAACTCAATCATCAGATATATGCCATAGCATAGGTAATCACTTTATTTAGTTCTACAAACAATATCCCTATTTATCCCTGCATAATGTTCCTTGAAAAATATTTCTTTGGAAGCCTTCAGTGTTATGATGCGCAAAAAGCAAAACCAACACTTGAATGAATTACATCACACATCTAATTGCAATGCATTTTTTTTCTTTCTTGGCTCAGGCATTGACAATGTCTTCTTTAATATGTGTTGCTTTTCCACTTTTCCAGATTTAACCACTATTGTTTACTTATCCATTTTCTACAAGCATAGGTTCTCCACTCAAAAGTAAACTACACCAGAATTACTCTTGACATATTCTGTCTCATTAAACAGACTTCAGCACCTGCTTCTTTCAATTTTACTGCTGACATTTCATCACCATTACATTATAGTACACTTAAATAATATCACTTTTGCCCCTCTTTTATTACATCTACTCTCACTCCTTATACAGTAGACCATACAGGGGCACCACTACTCCCTATATCCCCACATTTCTCTGATTAATTATACATCTTACTACTTCTATAAATGTTCTGCTAATCCACGCTTAATGTCAAAGTAACCCAGGCTCACAGCACTCTTATTACAACCCCATAGAAATCCTCCTAACATGCAGACATCCATACAATCTTTTTTTCTCAGTGTTGGCAGCATTAAAAATAAAGTAGAATGGAAGATTAATTCTCTTAAACTCAACCCAGATAATGTTGCTGTAACAGAATTTTTGAGTAAACAATGTCATTCCAAACATCAGCCAACATTTCCACAGCTACAACTACAACTGCACTGCTCTCCTAGGCACTACAAGTGGAGCGTATCTCTTATGCTAATTAAATTCAAGTTGAAAGCTCCTCTCATGGCTCAAAATACATTTTCAGTGACACACCAACAGATTTTAACTTCAACAACTCTTATACCATAATTTTTGACCTTGCCTGCCTCACACCTCTTAGTAACTAGGAAAAATTTAGAATCTTAATGGATTATACTCTGAAGCAAACAACATCTACTGATAATATTTTCATTGCAAAGGACATTGATATCTGTTTTCTTAGCAGTCTCATAATTAATATCCAAGGCTGCTTAACCAACCTCAGGCTAAACCTGCTCATATAAGAGCACACTAGACTCAACTTCTTATCATTAAATCACTCACTCCAAGAATATGTTCTGGTCAACATAAATTGTTCTTTTACTTGTACCATGACAGATCCCATACTTGCAAGCACCAGTGTATCAAATTCACTTGTAAACTTGCAAAACAAACACTTCATAAAGCCAGACAGCTTATTAAAACCAGACAAAACGCATGCATGACCAGCAAACTATAATCTATATTCCAACTCAGGGACAATACAGGGAGACAGTGGAAAATATCCCCATCTCCAGAAAACATAACAAAACAAAACCAAAAAAAAATAAAAAGCCATACTCATCAGGAACTTTGGCAAAAGAGCATCCAGAAGACACAATGCTTGCACTTTCAGTTTTCCCCCAAAGTCCTAATATATAACATTATAAGAGCATTGTTAATGAGATTTCGGTAAGTGTTTTTCATAAAACACATTAGTAGTATACAAAGGCTGTTCAGTAACAGGCAGCCTCTCTACAAGAGACTTTCTTGCAAAATGATTGCAGCTCCTGCCAACTCCCAATTCAACCCGCACACAATCAACACAAATATCATAACCCCCTATTTTCACTCCCCAGTTTAGATATGAGCTCTTAAATGAAAATATATTAAAATATTAATAGACTAAATGCCTTGTTTTCTCCCACGGGCTCAGATGGGATACACCATTGCTATATCTCCTATGCAAAACATGTCTTCTAAAATCCCTAAATTTCCTTTACAATGTATGCCTTGCCCAAAACATTATCTCTGATCCCTGGAAGAATTTTATTATCAAACATATCATTAAAATTCATAAGCCAATCTCTACTAATAACTTCGGGTTTATCTCAACCGTATGTACGGAACCCTTTTTTGGATATAAAAAATAAAAAATTCACCAATGCTCTTTATAGACATATTCATTCACATCAGGATCATGATTTTAAGTTTTTTGTTTTAGATTATATTAAGTTTGATCTGCAAGGGAAAAGAAATGAAGCACATTTAAACCTCTAGGAGATATTGTGGTAGATTAGGTTGAATGCAACTGTACACCAGGGGCTAAATGACAATTGTTCTTTAGCTCCCATTTTAAAATTGAGGCATTACAATGTTTAGTTATAATCATTAATATTATTTACAGTGGATTTAAATATTGTGTTTACATGTGAGTGTAAGATTAAAATGAGTTTTGCATTTATTGGTCAGCTGACTTATGGTTTGCATAAATTGCTTGGCCGGGAGGGATTTAATTGTTCTGATGAAGTTCAAAATTAACTGAACAAAAGCACTGCATTGCTATATCTCACTTCTTCAAACTTGAGGGAAAATATTTCAAAACACTTATCTGCACTTAACTTATCTGATACTCTCTCATAACTAATATGAATGATGATATGGTCGAATCACTAAGGCTGCTTTGCATGCCTTTACAGACAAAGTTAATTTACTAGCTACCATCCGACCTAGTACACAGTCCTATAATCCTTATGGTGATAACATAGTGATCAGTAGGACTAGTCCCACATACACAGTCCAGATACCTGTTTTTTTAACTAAACAGTAAAAATAAACTAAAGTAATATCTTTTAGCAAACAGAAAAAAACCCTTGCCCATCCTTCATTAAATATTCTTTATGATTCTTTATGTAACTAAATGCCACTAAAAACACTGTTTACTTCAGAGATTTAGTAGTCTGCTTGAGCAACTCACTTTTCAATACCATGTACAATTAATGGGTGCAGATTTTTTTATGGAAAAAAGTCTGATTTGTTTTCCTCAGAAGACAAGGTGGCAATTAATAAAAGAGTTTTTCTTGTCTAGATGGAATATGGATGACTTTTATTTGTTTTCACCTCAAAACAAAATCTCTTTCCTCCTACAAATAACCATCAAATATGCAGGTTCATTACACTTGCTCCAAAACAGATCACCACTGCATGGTATTCTTAATATCTGCATGGAATCCAATCCCACAAGGATCTAACCCTCTAGTAATCCCAGTTATCTTTAAAATAATAAATCATGGATCTCTCTCATTCTTCACTAATCATCCTACCCAATAACATGTCAAATTATAGACTCAGTTCTCTTCCATCATCATCAATCATCTATACTATGAGAACTACATACCCCTGTAGAGAACACTTTTTGCTATGATGGTACCAAACACTGAAAATCCATCGTAGCATGTCTAAAACAAATTACATCCTTTCCAAAATTCAGAACTACCTTTAAAATAATTTTCAAAGAGGTCACATGCAATTGCATGAAAAACAATGGTATAATGTAGGACAATGTCCTTATAACACCCTCACACATTCCTACCGCCCCCATCTCGGAACCTTACCCGACACCTGCAGCAGTTGGAAAGACAAAAAAAAAAATCTCAAAAAAAAAGGAAAAGCTCAAACCTATGTCATACGATGCCAAACTGAAGAAACTCCAGCTGTATTCAGTCGCATAATCCAGAGAACCTATGAACCTATGAACAGCTGCTCTAAGAAGCTCCTTTTTATGCTGTCAGTTGCTACTAATTAGCACAACAGTAAAGCATGAAAATGCAGTTAGAAAAGTAAAAGACATAAAGTAAATTATAAAAGGAAAGGAATGACAAAAGAAACATAATTGGAATGAGTAAATGCTGAAAGAAGGAAAGGGAAAAGTATAAAGGGGAACTGCATATTTTCTTCTTTTATTCAAGACCTAAATAGCTTACAGTTCTGTGTAATACTGCAATTAATTATGTGTATCATAAATAATTCTCTCTATGACATTTTTGGATTGAATAATCTTAGCTGTTATTTTTTTACCATTGTTTCTACTACTAATCTCTATCACATTTCATTTTATTTTTCCTCAAGCTGAATCTGAATATTCTCTTGTTAGACTAATGCTCTATCATGGTTAACATTAAAATAAATAAGTTAAATGTATAAGCCTTTTTATACTATTTAATCCTTACCCTAGTATTCATTCACCAAATGTGTTTCCATAGCCTAAACGTATTTTGATACAACCAAAGCCATCCCTCATGGCACACTTATTTTGCAGCCTGACACTCATTGCACAACTGCCAACATCTGTAATTATGTCACCATATCATCATTTTCTATCATTATTTTCTATCACATTTGGTTTAAATAATGCAAATGCATGGACACTAAAAAATAGGGACGATCAAATTCAATTTATTTTTTCTTTCCATTTATATAATGTCCATCTAGTAGTATGACTTAAGTGCCCCCCCCCCAAAAAAAAGCATCAAAGTAATAAACAGAATAAAACAAAACAAATAATTTTATCTCTAAAATCTCAAGATTTTTTCTTTTTTGTAAAAAGGCTTTCTAAAAGCTTGATACATCTGTTTACCTCTGTTATTCTTTTCTACTCCTTTACTATCGCCCCTTATAATACCATAATATATTCCTGGCATATCAGTCTACCTTTTGAAATATGCTCACCATCCACTCTACCTTCCATTCCCTTTACTTCATATATGCAACTTCCCTTTTTTATTAAATATACCATCCATAATAAAACTTCCCTAGTTCCCCCCAAAAATACTACTTTTCTTTTTTTAAACTTCAGTAAATCTCTTTGTTTTTTATAAATCCAGTCTCATCCTTTCAGCATTTCTTTTGCATATTTATAGGTTCATAAGTTCATAGGTTCATACTAGGCTATCTGCCCTAGGGCATTTATAAGCCAAGCCAGAGTGTGTTTGGCTTTCACCACCCATTTTAAATTAATTGTGCTATGCCCTTTTTCAAGGTTAGTATACTGTGCCTCTGTCTAACAGTGACACAGAAGTGATACCTGGGGTAAACCTATGATTTCCCATCCACTCATCAAGATTCCTCTTGAAGAGAGTCAATGAGGGACTCTGCCTAACCTGGACTGGGATTTTATTCCAGAGTGAAGGGAGCCTCTGGGTTATGAATCTGTCCCTCCAGCATGTCCTATTTATTTCAGTGCTGAGGTTCAAGTTTCTCGAGCACGTAGCTCGATGGGATTTGGATTTTCTGAGGTGCAGGATGTCCATTAATTCCGGGTTGGACATGGCTTTATACGTCAGGCACAGATCGCCTCTGAGCAGGCGGTATGCCACTGAGTAGAGCTGAAGTTTCTTTAACCGGGCAGCATATGGCATTTGTTTGAGCCCTTTGATCCTCTTGTTGAGGTACTTTTGGGGTCTTTCCAGTTGCTGCAGGTGTCTGGTAAGGTACATCCCAAAAGGGGCATTGTACTCAATTATGGGCCTGATGACGGATGAGTAAAGAGGCACAATGACCTCCCCTGATCTAGATGTGAATGCCTTCATGATTAGGTGGGCTATATAAAATGTTTTTCTAACCACTTTGGCCACGTGGTTGTCAAATGAGAGATTGCTATCAACTTGGGTCCCCAGGTCCCTAATTACTTCTTCTGTACTTAATGGATTACCACCTATGTGGTAATTTGTGGGCACTTTGTTTTTGCCAAAGGGGATGACTATACACTTTTTGGCATTTAGCTTGAGGCCATGGCTCTGGCACCAGTTGTCTGTTTCTATGAGGCCCTTTTGGAGGATGCTTGTGTTGGCTGGAGAGTCGATTATGGTGCCCAGTTTGCAGTCATCTGCAAACTTGGTCAGCCACAGTCCTTCCATGTTGGCCTGTACCTCCGAGAAATATATACCGAACAAGAGAGGCCCCAGGACTGAGGCTTGTGACACGCCACTTGTAACTGGTTTGGAGTCTGACATGGCTCCAGCAATTCTAACCATATGGGTTCTGTCCTTGAGCCAGTTTGCAACCCATCTAGTGACATAGGGGTTTATATTTAAGCTGGTGAGTTTATCTATAATATTAATATATAATAATATTATATAATATATTATATTATAATATATATAATATAATAATATATAATATACTATATATAATATAATATATATATATAATAATAATATAATAATATATAATAATAAATATTTTATGTTTCCTACCCATAACATAGGTTCATTAACAATTCCCTGGCTATTTCTTCCCACATTATTTATAGGTTATTTATAGGTTCATAGGGGTTCAATTTTCCTTATTCCCCTCAGTTTACTTATGTACCTCCTGTAACAAATGAAAGTAGCCCACTGTACTTTTTCTTTTATCTGCTTTCTCAGAAATGTATATTCATTAATTATTTTTATTTAAAAACATCTCAAAAACTCAGCCATAAGTCAGAAAGTCCCCTTTGACAAAGTAATCCTTCCAGAGTAAATCCAGTTGTACCTTATGCCTTTCATCCTGCAAAAAGCTTGCATCCTCTGTAACCACCATAGCACAGCTCTTTTGCTGTCTCAATAACTACCTTATGGTCCAGAAATAAGCCTTTTATACCATAATTTTATAAAAATTAATTATTTAGTAAAAAATAGTCAGTAATTGTTTCCTCATTCTACTTGCTGTAAGCATACTGCTTATTTGAAACCTAGGCATAAATCCAGTCCATTAAGTATATCTCTCAAAATATAGACACCTACATCCTCTTTCTTTCTCTGTCTCCCTTCTAAATGAGTGGTAAAATTCTTTAACCATTATCTCTGATATGAAATGAAAAAGTATATTTCTGAATTGTTAAGCAACACTCCCTGATTTATTTGTTTCACTGGCAAATATTTATTATTATAAAACCAGAAACCAAAATAGAAGACTCTACTAATCTGCAGAACAAAAATGGCAGAAATTTCATTTGAGTTTTGCCTAAATTCTAATAGCCATCCGCACACATATCTGGCCCACAGATGTCTAAATAACTAATTTTCTTAATCTTGTTTCTATTCTTACTAAGCTGCTTCCTTATAAATAGACATCATGCAGAAAAATTATATCAGGGCTGTGCATTTCTCATCAAGTAAAACAAGAGATTATCTTTTCCTATAAACTATTTACTTTTAAAGATAATACTTAAGTTCTTTGATTTATTTTAATAGCCTGTGGTATTGTTTCATTTTTAGTTTTCTTCCTCTGTTTCTTATTCTTTCTCCAGCAGAGTTCCAGTCATCTACATACCCTTCTATCCTGACCCTGTGTAATGTTTTTGTACATATTATTTGCAGAAATGTCAACTCTGTCTTCTCTCTGTCCATTTATATTTTGGAGTTAAAAAAGAATCTGTCCCTTTTATAGTGCCTTTTTCTCATTTCCCCTTCCACAGAAAATAATTGTTCTTCATCTAGAGATTTTTGTATTTGTGTTCTATCTTGAGATACAGACATGTTTTCAGTTAATACTAATTCATCAGTGCAATATTAACATTACAGTGTATCCAATAAGTATCAGAAGCATTATATTTAATACACCCCGAGTATAATTAATCAAATATTGTCAAATATCCATAATCCCCCCAATCTTTGCATAGTCTCTTTTGAAAGCCTGCAAATACATGACCCACTTCACATTAAAACAGCAGAGTCTGTGCTGACCCACATAACAAAATATTGCTCCTTAAGTTTTAACTTATGCAACACTGGGCATGTCTATTAATAAACTAATAAAAAAAAAAAATCAGTCAATGTGTTCCATCACACAGTCCAAAAGCCAAAAGGATCAAACTATTTCCTAATGTTGAAAATGTCCACAAGGTGCCTTCTTAGATTTTGCTTAACCTCTATATTTAACTCAGCATTAAGCCTTCAGCTATATAGAAACATATCCTAGTCTACATGACACAAAGTCTTGTGCAGGATAGTATCAATATAACAAATGATCATTTTTATACTGTTTTTTTTTAAGACTAGCCACTGCATCATTAAATTATTCACACTCCACATCAAATGCTTTTCTGTTAACCTGGTGACCTCAGTGCAAAAAATGGCAACATACCTTATGGTTCAGGCTGCTTACATCTATATCAGTGATGGCAAACCTATGACATGTGTGTCAAAGGTGACACACCATGACGTTTTGGGTTGCATTCCCGCATTTACCAACACCCAAGTTGCCAAAGAAACTGAATGAATAAAAATACAAGAAATATGTGACCCTGCACTTATTCATTAAAACTCAGCAACAAAAAAGTCATTAATTGATGTTAATCAAATACAATGCAATGTGTTCCATTTTTTTTGGTACAATTCAAAATTACTATTAAAAGTAGGGTAACTTTTTGGTGCTTTATTTTAAGTCCAATTATCAGTGTACATATTGTTTTCTCTTTTGTAAGTCCCTGATTTTTCTTTCACTTTTTAATGAATAGCAGCACACATGATTGGACTATATTTTTTAAATAAATGAATATGTAAAGAATTGTTTCAATTTGGTTGGGGGGGGGGTGACATGCCAGTAGAGTAACGATAGGTATTTTCTGAAATTTTGACACACTAAGCCCAAAAGGTTCATCATCACTGATCTATAACAAAACAGAATGTTTTGTGGCAGTGATATCACCTTATCACCTCTGTTGACTGCATCTGCAGTACATATTCAGACACTTCTGATGGAAATTGATAGGATTCTGCTGCACTTGATGACATCTTTCTTCCAAGCATATCCACCTTGCATTCAGTACACATTAGTCATGGCTTCCTTGTACCTTGTTGAGCTTAGACTTGACAAAGTGTGCAAACTAATCAACATTAATTTAGTGATGCGCAACTATACAATCCCTAATTTTGTAGGAGATTACTCATTACCAGTATGGTTTCTAAATGCTCCCTCCTATTTGTACAATCATAGAGTTTGCATGCATGTATATATATATATATATATATATATATATATATAAGATTAGGTGGTCTTGGGGGCTTACAGCCACAGATTTTTTTTCTGTAGTTGGCATAAAGATGTAGAAGGCACAACAAAAAAGTAAACAAATCACAAGACAAAAAATATCCAAAATTCCTGGGTTGTTGATGGAGCTCTCAGACTACAACCTGAACTTGATGACAGCAAACAATATCTGAGGATAAGCAATTAGAGTAGGGACTTATGGGTAGAGAAAGCAGAGCTCCTGGACAGAAAATTCAGAGAGTGCTATGTCAGACCTGAGTCAGATTTTATAACCCACAGGTTAAGATGGACAGAAAAGGCAACATTGGATCCGATCACTTTCATTTGGTTGAAACCTCATCTAGATAGAAACATAGGAACAATACTAAGCAAGTGTTAAAAGGGCCATAACAGGATTAGACATATACACCCTTAAGTAAAGATGCTTAAAAAATCTTGCCACTCTTTATGAGAACTTAATGCTGCCTCAATCAGAGCCACACTTTACAACACTTGTTTAAAGTTATGTCTAGTCATCCTATTATCAAGACCAGCATTAATTCCGGGAAAAAGTAGTGCTTTGCTTAACATCTAGTGGAAACATTCCATTGGCTGGTAATACAGTGAGTTAGAAACCGATCCAACCAGTTAGGCTTTTTTATTTATTGATATAAATTTAGGACCCTGTGTGTGTGTGTTTGCATGTGTGCATTTAGAGCCATTGATTTTGTAAAGAAACAGGAGGTCAAATAGACTGGGTCTTTCATGGCTCAAAAAGTAAGACACAGGTCACCTCAGAACAGACACTAGGCTATCTCTTGAGAATGAAGCCAGTTATGCCAAACTATCAGGATAATTGAAAGATTTAGGACATTTTTTAGATAAAAATCATTGGGGCATTTCCAGATGTCCAATATGATTGGATTTGTATAAACTAAAGAAGGCACTCTATTCAATTATGGGTCTAGTAAACAAAGATCTGGATTTTGAAGATGTTCCCTTGGAAATTAAAAGTGCCTAAATAGAAGGATTTCCTCAATATGGTGATATGATCACATCTGTTTGAAGATGAGTACTGTTTATGACATATGGGATGCAAATGTCTTTTTTGCCAGAACTCTGCAATGTTGCACTTTTATTCCATTAGCTTGAGATCATTTTCAATATGTGAGATACAAGCATATTTCAGCTCCATCAGTAGATGAACTAATAATAGTTACTAGCTTGCAGTAATTAGCAAACTTGCTCAACCACATTCAGAAGTATTAACTTGGAATTCTGCAAAATAAATGCTAAACAGGAGAGGACCCAGCACTGACCCTTACATTACTCCACCAATTACAATTTTGCATTCTAAAAGTGTACCAGCAACTTTCACTATTTAGGATCCATTGGATAGCAGGTTGCAATCCAGTAGGACAATATAACTATTTACATTAAGTCTGTCTAGGTTTGCATACCTTTTTAATAATATATGGGTTATAGGTCCATATGGCCGTAGGTATATACTAGGCTAATGACCAATCCAACCCAATTATGTCCCTGTGTATCATTGGGCATTTATTAGAAGGGTGTGTGTTAGGAAGTTTCTGGAGGTTATGTGGTTGAGCTGTAAAGGACATTATGTTTATACCAGTAAAGCAACCACGGAAGCACTTCTCAGCTGAACACTGGAATATTTATTCAACTAACGCTGTTTTAATAATCACACAATATAGACTTCATCAGACAAGATTAAAAACTGTAACTCCATATTATATATTCTCATATAATTTAAATCAACCAATAAAATCCGTTCCTTTATAATTCCATTAACAAAACCCGGTAAAAAGGCTCATTAATTAATTAACTCAGAATTAAAAACACACCTTGATGTTCTTCATACAAAACTAAAATTTGTTACTTATTTAAAATTCATTTTTCACAATAAATATTACTTTAAATTAAAAACATATAATTGAATAAATATTACATATATAAATATATAAACTATTAATATTATTGTTAAAAAAAAGTCACATTTTATTAAAAAATCCCTTTTACTTTGCTTCATATTCAAAAAGGTTAAATAGGAATAGCACCATCTGCTGTTCTTAGAGAGCTATTGCCAATAAACACTAAATTTTGGCTGCTCTCAGTTTTAAGACAGACGTTAAGGAAATGTGGTCATTAAGACCTGGACTATTTGTTGCATCTAACAAAATCTGCCACCAGAGTTCTTTAAATTCTAATCTTTCTTCCCAAAGGCCTCCCCTAGTCTCCTTTTTAACCTGATCCAAAACAAAAAAGCAGAATCTAGCTTTGTCACATTCTAATGTATGCTTGAATAGAGCATTTGTTTCTTTTTTCTTTGATATTTCGTAAATGTGCTCATAAATTCTCTTCTTCAATGCTCTTTCAGTTTTCCCCACATAATATGAATTGCATTCCAAGCATAAGGAGAGGTATACCACCCCTTGTGAGTCACAATTAAAATAGCCAGAAGCATAAATGTTAATGTCCCTAATTGGTAATAAAATCTCCATCTTATTACTAATGTATGGGCACTGATTACAGTGACCACACTGATATGTACCATATTTTTTATTTTTATTAAATGGTAACATTTTAGTAGGAGTTCTATTTGTATTGTTATTCTCCAGCAGATTTTTAATACTTCTGCCATTTTTATACACTATTTTAGGCATTTCCTTTTTAATATTCGTAATATCAGAAAAGGAAATAAAATTGTTCCATTCTTTCTGAAAAATCCTTTTCACTTTAGTGTTAAAAGTATGTTTATACCCAGAATTCTTCTGATAAGGAACCTTTGTGGGCATTCTAGCTGTTGAAATTATGTCTTAGTAATTACACAAATATGAGTGTGAGTTGCAAGAGACCTCAAGCTGTGATATCTTTCTGTTTAAACTCATAGCATGATGTGATCCAAATATGGGTTTGAGTTTGTTGTGTAAGAATACCCATTAAGGAGTCTGTGCCTAAAAAAAACACTCTAAGGGCAGAAAAGGCTATAGCCAGTATGTGAAAGCTCTGATATGACATATATAATCTATTCCTATAAAAACAGCAAGTCTTATCTGCCATGTCATCCTAGGTTGACATATACTGGATTCTCCAAAAATGACACAAACTACTTAGCTAATTAGTGGTTTTGCTCATATGTCTGTGATTTTAAAATCCAATTATCTTGTCCATGTATCTAGGTATTATTTGTGGTAAAGCAAGATTATTTTTAAGTATGGTGTCTTTCCTACCACTAATGCATGTATAGCAATTTAAATGATGTCTCTTTGCATGTCCCCCTATGTGGAGCACCTTGGACCATTCACTACCACATGGGCCACCACTTGATCATAGTTATACATGTGTGATTTAAAGGGCCTTAGGACCCTTGTGACATCACAGATCCAGACACTGGGCAAGTAACTGCAGTCATCCTCTTCTTGTTCAGTCTGATGAGAACAGAGTTTGAATGACTGACCATTGAGTCATCTATGACCTTGTGTGGCAGCAGACTTAGTGGGCCTTATAGACTGAGACCTATTTTACTGATGACTCGTGGGTGATTTGTGTGGAGTTCCAGGATATGGGAGTGGAGAAGGAGTAAGTGTTGCTTGGTGTGTTTAAGAATGGCATCTTTTAGATCATGTTTTAGGAGACTGGAATTTTTTTATTTATGGTCTCAACATAAATTATAGACATAATGATATACTGTGACTGATGTAGGGTAGTGGATGCATGATACTTACCAACAGTGGGCTGATAAGAGAGGTTTATCTCTTAGTTTTATAAATATTTACACCTTTTGCAGGTTGTACTACTAACTGGTAGAAGTAGTGAACAGTTTGCAAGCATAGGGGAGTTTCTACACTGCCTTTGAACTTGTAACATAATCAATTTTGAATCACGTTGACAGAAGGTAGAGGGCAAGGGCTGACTGAAATACTCAGAGGTTGGAGGGATACTATTACTATAGAAGGCACTGAAGATGTATGGAGGAATTTTTTGAAGGGATGATACTCTAAAGTAAGGATAGACAGTGGCTAACCTTGCAGTGAAAAGATTGAATAATGTTTGCCAAGAATGATAAATAGTGATGAGTTGCCTAAGCTGCTACTAATGGTGGTTTCACCTCAGTTACACTAAGTTAGAAGTCAATGTCTCTTTGTTCCTTCTCATCAAATGGAAAACAATAGCATTAAACCCAAGTTGGCTCCAGAGAAGCAGGTATCAAGCTTTTTGAATATCAACAGTCTCATCCCAGCATGACCGCATCACCTAGAGTCATATTCTACACCATCAAGTGCCTAGCCCGGCCATGGAACACAGTTTGATATCCATGTTCTCTTGTCTTGAGGATACTGCACCCACAGTAGATGCCCAAAGAGGATGGTCTATACAAATCTTCTCCCTATAGCGGACCATGTAGAGTCTGTGCTACCTACAGCTCCATTCATTCATGAGCTTTGATATTGAAACACTCAGCTTGTTTTTCAGAGGTGGGAGGAACCCAACAGAAACACAGGGAGAATGTGCAAAAGCCAAACAGGCATTGACAAGAGGTCAGGATTGAGCTTTGTACTGTGGGCATTGGAGGTGAATATCTTATCCATTGGGCCAACTGGCATGAGACTAGGAGAAAGCATCTAACAAGGTCTAAAGAAAACTGGTTTGGGCAGATCTGTGGTGGTTCAAAATCCCAGTAATGTTGATAGAATTAGTGCAGGCTGTGTACAAGGACCCAAAGAGTCAAGTATGAAGAGTGTTTTGTCTCAGAGATCAACAAAGTTGCTGTATGCAAGTGATATGCCATTGCAGGCAGACACTGAGCAAGATCTTCGGCAAAGAATAGGGGAATGGAATGTAATACTAAAGGCACATGGGATGAAAGTGAGTACAGATAAGTCAGTTGCAATGGCAGCAAATTGGGGAAATCAGAAGAAGATTAGAAATGAGATAGAAGGGAAGATAGTGGAACAGGATAACAGCTTTAAGTATTTGGGATGGGTGGTTGAGGAGAAGGGAAGTCTGAATGAAGAGGTCAAAGCTAGAATCAGAGGGGCTGCAGCCAGCTGACATAGAGTGTCAGAAGTAGTGTATGACAGAAGAATGCAAAAGAAGCTGTACAATACAGTAGTGCGATCAGTACTAATGGATGGTACAGGTACCTGGTCAGTAAAGGTAGAGCAGATAAGGAAGCTAGATGTAATGGAAATTAAGTGCCTAAGATGGGTTGCAGGATGCACACTGTGAGACAGATGAAGAAACAAGGACATAACAGCAGAAGCCAAAGTAGCTCCAATTGCCGAAAAGATCAAAGAGAACATATTACAGTGGTTCAGGCACATGTGCAGAAAAGCAGAAGACAATCTGGTGAAAAAGATTTGGGGTAGACAGGAAGAAGAATGCCAGAGGAAATGAGGGCATCCAGCAAAGAGGTGTATGGATAGTGAGAGACCTTCTATGACAGTCTGGCATGAGTGTCAAAGAAGGCAGAATGTAGCATTGAATTGAGATAGATGGTGAGAGTTAACACAACACTCCAACCCCGTGTAGAAAACGGGAAAAAGGGGGTTGATGATAATGATGATAATGATGAGTCTCATCCCAAAAGATTTATTTGTCAGTAGGCTTGTTGTATCCTTCTCTTGGCTGATGCCCTGAATAGCATGTAGTACAGCTCAGTGCAAGAGGGTTAAGCTATAGTATGGTTCAAAACCAAACTATTCAGAGAAATCCTGTAGATACAGCTCAATCAGAGACAACCACAAATCAATGTCCTTGTACGCCTTCTCTCACCAGACACAAAACAGAAGCACCAGTCCCAAGCTGATTCCTGAGAAGCAATTTGTAATCCACCCAAAAACAGTTGCCTTGCTCAGGTGTTTGTGATTTTAAAGGTTGAATGGAAGAAAGTGGGCCGATACTCTATTGATTATAGTATGTGCCAAGCATTAGGAAGAAAGGAAAGAGAAGGTAACTGAAGTTTTAACAGTCTAAGTTGGGGACCTTCCTAGGTTGAACTTCTAGTGCTATCTAGCATGATCAGACAAGGTGAGATTACAAGTAGCTTTCAAAGACAAATTCACAGAAGGGACTGGCCACTAAAGAGCCACTGAGTTTAATGTGGTGGGTGGGAAACTTAGTCTCAGAAGAGTGGCAGTCACAGGTCAGTGGCATCTCCAAAACTTTAAAACCTTTTCCTGTTTTGGTAACCTTAAATAATAAATGCTACTTCTGTGCTCCTCTTTCATCTTATTTGGACATAATCCCTTTAAAGTCAGAGCAGAGAGGACAAGAGAAATATTGGATGAACCTGCCTAAACCCATCCATCCATCCACAACCTCTTTTTCCATTTTTTGTGTATGAGGTTGGGGTGTTACTTTAATACTGACAATCATCTAGAGCTAAGGTTTACACCACAGTTAGCCCTGCCATGATAGTTCTTCCACACCACACATTCACATGCACACTTACACTTATGGCTAATTTAGAGTGTCCAGTCCAACTACAGCATGTCTTTAACTTGCCCTAAATAATTATTTTAAACTTCAAGAAAAAAAAAAAGAAAAAAAATGTGAAGCAAAATACACTTAAGCTAAAACATTACAATAAGAATTCCAAAGCAGTCTCATAATAGCAATAGTTGTAGGTCAGTGGCAGCTACAAAACATGAAAATCTTTTCCTGTTGACCTTACATTAAATAATAAATGCTACTTCACAAAATCTCCCACAGATCACCTAGACATAGTTTCTTTGTAGTAAGAACAAGTAACAGAAAATAAATATTTGCTACCTACTGTAAACAATTACTTTAAAATATTCAAGAAAAAATAAAAAAACTATAAAGCAAAACAAATTTAAGCTATGGCAAAATGCAATAAATAAGAACAAAAGGACAGAAAGAATGCCGACATTGCAAATCTTAAGGTGAGTGGGAGGTTGGCATAATGGTTAAAGTGTTTACCTTGCAAACACAAGCTGCAGGGTTGGATTCTTATGTGAGGCAATTTGCTAGCCTTAAAATTGTCCACAAGGGCAGATAGGCTAAGTGGTATGTTGCTACTGCAGTTAATACATTTTAGCAGCTTGTGTGGCTCAGTGGACTAGGGAAATTAGCATGGATGATGGTGTTGATGGTTCTAATCTGGAAGTATCTACATCTTTTGGATGTAAGGTATTGTTATGAGATGTAATTGTAGCTGAGTAGTTAAAGTGATGCACTTGAAATCCATTGGGGTTTCCCTGCATAGGTTTGAATCCTGTCAATTCTGTTGGTGCTGTTTTTGGCTTGTAAGGGCCCCAGAGCCATTTTGCCTAGTAACCTTCTAAAATAGTCTCACAACAGCAGCAGTGACCACAGATTAGTGGCAGCTCCAAAAGATTTTCAAATCATAGTGGAAGTATCATTGACAGGGGCATTCACCAAACAACAGCTTCAGCCAAGTCTCCCTATACTGTCTCATATTTCTTTAGCTATATACATTACCACTCTCCATTATTTCAAGCCGAGATTTTCCTGCTGGTGCCTGGTTCAGCTACTGGTCATTCACAAGACATATCAGAGCATGCTGGGGTAATAGGTTCATAGGTGTGTACTAAGTTAGCTCCACATGAAGGCTATTTTAAGCTTAGACAATTTCCCTGCAAAGGTGAGACTCAAACCCTGTACCTTGTGTCTGTGAGGTAAATACCTCAACCATTATGTCAAACCCCAACACCCTAGGTAAGTACTATGCTAGCTGCCTATGTGGACCATTTTAACCCTGGCCAATTTTCCCTCAAAGGAGAGAATCAAATTGTGTGCCCTGTGTTTGAGAGGTAAATACTTTACACATTATGACAACACCCCAAACCCAAATACCATTATGGTAACCCATGACTGTCTAATTATCAGCATTCATAGAATCCATGACTGATTCCTCAGAAATATTAACCCATCAAGAGCAAGTAGACAAATGGTCCTCCACTTTCAAAAAAGCAGGGAAATTTTCTTCGGGTCCTAGACAATTTTTTCCCATCTATATAAATACAACTTTATGTCTTGCCTAAAAATAGGTCTAATGACTGGGGACTAATCCAGGCAGTCAATAAAGATTGAATGACAGGTAGGTAGACAAGATAGATAGATAGATAGATAGACAGATAGATAGATAGATAGATAGATAGATAGATAGATAGATAGATAGATAGATAGATAGATAGATATTAATACACCCACACATAAAATAAATAAAATAAAGTACATTTGCTTGCCTGGCAAATGATTTTTTTGGACTTGACCTGTAACTAGAAAGCACATGTAGTAATTAAAGCCTGAAGTTACAAATGCTAATATGCTCATGAATGAAACCAACTAACTTGCGTAACTAAGAACTGAGGGCGTTATGACCTTTTTAGTATAAAAGTGGCTAAACATGGGTGGGATAATAAGTAACATGTAATAAAATCTACAGTTTTATTTAAAAGACATTGTACATCCCACACCAATTTTTCAGGCATTATTACAACTGTAGAAATGGATTACTAAGGGAACACTTTGCAATTCTGTAATCTTTGAATTGGTATACAAATTATCCCCAACTGCTTGTAAGTGTTTGAATTTCCCAAGATTGTAACTACATTCCTTGGATATTCAGTGGCACCTGGAAACCAACATCATTATTTTAACTGTTATATGTTATATTTTTTCTTTCTTCTTCAAGGATAACTGAATGAATTTTGAATTGTTGGTAATAAGTATGAAATTTATCTCCTTTCAGAAAGGATAACATTTAATATTATTAAAGTGTTCTTTCAAACAGTTTCATTAGTGTCTAGGTGACATATCATCTGTGTGACCATGGAAATGAATGTTTTTTGTTTTTGCTTTTGGGCCAAAGACATCATTATTCACAAAAGAGTATATAAAATATATCTTCTTTTCTTCTTTCATTATCCAATTTTATCTGACAGATTTTTTCACTAGATTTGGGGAGTTTCAGTCCCATTGCCAAGGTCTTCCAGTTTTCTAAGTAGGAGAGATTTGGTTCTGATTTCTTAAGTTCAGTGACTTTAGATATAATTCCCCCCATGTTTAAAACCTAGATATACAGCTGAATATTCAAGTTTTGCCTCATTACCCAAAACAGTATCAATAAAAACAAAACAAACTTTTTTAAATAAATTATCCAAGTTCTCAACAATTTCATTATTTGTTAAATATTTATAAAACCATGAAGTTCTCAAGTATCAGCTGAAATATTTGCTGTTTTTAGTTTCTCAGTGAATAGTAGAGGAAAGCTCCATCTTTATTTTGAAAACAAACACTTCCTAACCAGATTATCTTTTAAATCATTTCAAACTGCTATTGGCCAAGCAGTGATAGCAGAATAAATTAAAATATTCATCATCTCTTCATCAAAGTATTTGAGTTACTCTTTACTAGAGTTTCTTTCTACTATGTTATAATTTTAATTCTGTTAATATTGAGCATTGCAAACATTTTCTTTCTTTTCTTAATTGTCAGTGCTTTTATAATATGATCCATTTTTGTCTTTCAGCACTGTGTCATCTAAAATTTCTTCACTTTCTAATGTGGGTTATTTGGATGCTCAAATTTTCACTTCTTCAGTGCTTTCATTAACTATTTTATTTTATTTATTTTTATTTAACATTTGTTGACCTGGATAGCCTGACTGGGTTGAAGCCCTTTTTCAGCAGATGCCTGGGGAGAAAAGCTCCAAAGTAAAATTATATAATATTACATGTTACAGTAAATGTATAATACACTGTGATTCTTTACAAACATATTAAGAAAGATGAAGGTGAGAGAGACATTGTATACAACTGTGGTTAAAACAGGTAGTTAGAAAAGTGACATGTAGTTGAGTGACAGTAGACAGTGGTCAAATCAGCAGGTTAGTAGTAGTATTCTCAGGGGGGGGTAGTAGGAATGGGTACTAAGAGAGTACAATATAGTCAGAATTGATAATAGATGTTAGTTGCAATGCTAGTACAGCAGAAGTCCAGAATTGATAAGTGAGGATGGCAGTGGAGAGTCAGATCATAATAGTAAAACGTGGTTGGGATGGAGAAGATGTTATGATGTAGAAGAAGGAACATGAGTATTAGGTAGAAGAGGAGGAAAATAAGGGAGAGGGGTAATAGATAGGATTAAGACTGGATTTGGGGAGATAAGTTACAGGGACATGTTCAGGTGTGGTTCAGGCAATGTTTGAGGGATTTCTTAAATTTGTATGTGAGGGGTATGCTTCTTAGGGTCAAGGGAAGCTTGTTCCAAAGGATGGCAGGTGAGTAACTGTATAGAAACTGTCCTGCAGATTTTTTTTGGTTGATAGATCCAAGATTCAATGTTGAAGGCATATCATATTTCAAAACTGATACAGGTATTGTTTCATCTCTTCTATTGTTTTTTTTTTTTTTTTTTTTTTTGAGGTCCATTGAGTCAGTGTTGTTTAATGCTGGAACAGATACATCCCTTCAAATGTCTTACAAAATTCATGATTATGAACTAAGTAAAAAACTACAAAATGACATTAAATATAAATATAATATTGCTATTTTATTATATTTTGGCTATGGTTATCTAGTAAAAAATATACATGCTGAGATGTACATATGAATAAACAATGAGATAAATGTTAGCCAGTTCAGGCTATCAAAGTACAACAATCTTGCTTTTTTTTTTTTTTTTTTAACATTTGTTGACCGGGAATGTTCCACTAGGTTCCACAGAGCCTGTTTTCAGCAGAGGCCCGGGGAGAAACACTCCAGATGTTTTTAAAATCCCAAACTACCAAAACCTAGTCGCCATATTCCTTATGAGGAAAAAGTAATCAGTAATCAATTACTCTTAATATTACATAGTTTTCAAAACAGATACCTAAAGAATATGGGCATAAAATATAGGACTAGCTTTACACAAAATAACCTATGAATATTCAAAAAGTTATAGTAACTTTAAGTAAGAAGGCCATTTTTGCTTGACTGTTTTTCAAACCTATAACTGAAATTTGCATGGGACTCTAAAGAATAAACTAAGGAAGGATATAGCTGCAATATTTGTGTAATATCTGTAAACATAACCCTGCCCTTAACATTATAAGATGACAGGCTGTTGTACCTTAACAGATTTAAACAAGATCACAGAAATAACTTCATTGTTGTTACTTGGCATACAGTCTATATGCCTTGTCTTCTTCTCTGTGGCATCTTCCTCCCGACAGCATTCTTTTCTTTATTAGCCTGAATATTTAATTTGAATTCCACATTTTACAACTTATGGGTAGCTGAGAGACACTAGAAACATGAACCACAAAAAGCATTACTGAAAATGAAAAAGTAATGGTCATGTGGCATCACCCAATCAATAGTCACTTTGCTGTGTACACCTCATTTGACCATGATAAAAATAATAACTCTCAACTTTTTAGCACAGGAGTCAGAGTCAGCCAAAATAATGAGAAACAAAGGCCCTGAATCATAGAGATACATTGCCCTTATATATTAAGAAAACTGCTACACTAATAATTTTATATTAGCGTGCATTTTCTGAAAGATATGAGGTCTGAAATTCAAAGGTTTGTCAATGTTTAATGAATGCAGCCCTCATTCATTTGACAGAAAATCACAAATGTTATTAGGAAAAGACTGAAATAAGATAATATCAGGGACATTCTACAAATTCAAGAATAATGTCACATTGGTTTCACAAAAACAGCTCCCACCTAATAAATATTCCAAAATATTTCATTCAAATGTACTAGCTTGTGCAGCCAGACTGTAAACTGTGCAAACAATAGGAGGGTTAGTTGCAGACCAAAAATGTTAGGCAAAGACAAATGCATTTTGCAAAACAGGGGACAGTTTCAAATTTATTCCAAACAAAGAATGAACAAAGAGCAAATATGACAATTTGTTTCAAACAAATGCACACCAGCCCTTAATATCAGACCTTTAAGTGAAGAAATGAGGAGAACAAATTACTTTAATCCACAGCCTGACTAGCTAACCTACCAAAATTCCAATTTATTTCACATAAACACACAATAGCCATACGACTGCACACTTTAAAATAAGCCAGACTTTAAAATTAATAAATGAAGAGGAAAAGTTGTTTTTATTCATAGCACAACTATAAAGCCAAGGAAACATTCAAGCGTGAAAAGTGCACCAAAATCCATGCAATCAGTGAAAAAAGTAAGTGCCAACTGGAAGCATCAAGCAAAAAACTCCACACAAGAGACTGAATAATTTTAACAATTTTACTTGTAATTTTTGCTTTCATCTACCAAATATACAGACTTCATCAGAAGCAGCATCCACTGCATACAACCTAGTTTAAAAATCCTTAATTAATGACCTCACTAACAGTGAATCAAATCTTAAAGACAAAGTGCACCTTAAGAATGTGTTAATTATAGGAACTGATAATAATACATGCAATTCATTTTAACATGAAAACATATATATATATATATATATATATATATATATATATATATATACACACACACACACACACACACACACACACACACACACACACACACACACACACATAATGAAAAATACAAGAGATATGATATAAAATTGACAATTTAGCTGCCCTCAATTTACAAATAGGTAAAATAGAAATGTGTTTGTTTAATCCAGGACAAACAGTGGCATTTAACTTAAATGCCACACTGCTTCCTTGAATTCCAATATGCTCTTCCAGGCACCACCCAGAGGGGTGGTGACAACTTTGTCAATAATACCAAATTGAAATGCCTGAAAGTTGTCACATGCCATAGAATGTTTATATAAAGCATTGTTAGTGTTTTTAGTAGGGATGTCATAACAATGTTCAAAGATATTTTTTCTTTATGCACAATCTGTTTTACCCATGTAAAATGTGGGACAAGATTTACACTTTGAAGATACAACACTCTTGTTATAGTACAATTACCATTCATAAATGACAATTTAATCACATTGTTCTCTTTCCCACCAAAGTTACACATAATATTTATAACGTCATTTATCATATATTTACATTGTATACAATAAACACATCTACTCTACCTGTGTACTAATTCAGTAGTAACAGCCAACCTCTGCATTTCATAAACACATTTTAAATTTTGGCAGTCTTGTACATAGGTCTCGGACATTCACTGAAAATTATGAAAACATTAGAGTTCAATTTTAAAATATTCCATTTGTTAATAATAAATGAGGTTTGGGAATAAACCAAATTTGTCCAGGGACATCTTCGGTTGTGGGTCAGGTAGGAATTTTAATGGGAGTTAAGATGGTAGTGGAAGAAAGTTAGTTAGTGGGGTGGGGATGAAAGGGTTAAATTGGGAGAGCAGAGGGATCGGGAGGAAATGAGCTAAGTGTAAGGAGGGCTTAACTGATTTTGTGAGAGTGTAACTGGGTAAGGGATCAGATTTTGGCATAAACTTGCTGCCTGCCCATACTCCCTCTTTTTGGAACATTGAGGATTGTGTGGTTATTTTATAGGTTTGGTGTTTAGGTAGAGAAGAGTGGCAGGCTTGTCCCTCTTCTGTTCCCCCTCTGGTGTTGGATGTTTAATTCAATGAGTTGGGGAATGAAAGTGAGTGATGAGATGCTGCTTGATAAGTAAACATAACTGAGTGGAGGTGAGGACACTGCTTATTTGGTCATGTTTAGCGAAATTACACTGCCCTAGTAAATAATTATATGGATGTTCATGCTGTGATTAATAAATTATAATATTGTTTAATAAAGTTATGTATATGAAAGTTTAATAAAAGCAGTCAGTTGTTATTTGGTGTGGTGTGTTTATTGAAGAGGACCAAGACAATGGATTTTAATTAACTAGCCCCACTATTGTACTGAATAATCATAGCTCTCAGAAATCCTAGGTTACTAGTCACTTCCTTGTCATAATTGCTGATATTCACTCTAGTATGTAATAAATTTGAATCAGAACCTAATAAAGGTGTACATCAGTGGCCACATTCTGGAACTACTTATGAGTATAATTGTAATTTCTTAGGGTAAGCTCTATCCTCGAACAAATCAAGCAAAATTTATATTTCATGATTCAAGATGCCTCTGTCTGATAACATCCTAGTTAATCTATTAAGCTGCCCTTTAATGACACTTTCCTTTTGTGTAAAGGGGTGACCACTAAAAGCTGGATTCTATAAATATATTTTATTTAACATTTGTTTACCAAGAAAGTCTGACTTGGAACAAAGCCAATTTTCAGCAGAGGCCCAGTAAGAAACACTCCAGATGCATGTCTTTGTAACATGGGATGAAACCAGAGTAAATAATAATTTATTATATCGTGGCAACACCAACAAAGTGAAGTGAGTCTCACCATTTGGGTCTCATTAATTGAAGTTCTGTTTATTATTATTACTGTTTTTAGCTTCTTTTTGAAATAATATTCATTGTTGGGGTATTGGCTTTAATTTTTCATGATTTTGGACTATTTCTCTTTGTCTGGTGTTTACTACCAACACTAATTTTGCGATATTTCTGAATGATTAATACTGTGTATTATTTAGTTGGATCTACATTTCACAGTTGATAATTAGGGTATTTAGTTTTTTTAGGATACAATACTGCACATCATATCTGATTATTATAAGCCTGTACATATTTGTTATGTGTTTGCCCTATATGTAAATTAGGTTGTTTTTCACATCTTTTTTAGATGTTAGGATGCTTATCCCTATATTTGTGCTTATAATTGTCAATATATCTTCTATTATATTTCCGCTTTGATGTTCTGCATATCAGGGATTTTGTGTGTTACTCTTGCGTTTTTGGTGCAGTACCCAATTGAATTTTTTCATTCTTTTAAATAAACATATTATTATAGATTTAATTACAATATTGCACGGTCTTTCAGCTGACCAAATGATTTACAGACCTTTGGCTGAGATTCTTCATCTGCAGATATGGGAGATGTGGGGGCTACTGATTCAACCAGTGTGTGTACTCAATGTTAAATTAGGCTAACTAACAGTATGAAAATGTTAAGGACAAATGTTTGGCATCTCAAACTTTTCAAAACCTATAAGACTAAGGGTATAACCCCGAGGGGGCTTAGGATACACACCCAACCGTTAGTTAATAACATAGATAACACTTTGGCTGAAGAGTGGGTGAAGGCCCAACAAGATGCATCCATGGGTTTTGTAAATATTCCCATTTCTTACTATGAACAGATGATTAAAAAAAAATACACTAGAAGAGAGATCCATTTGTGAAGAGGTGAAAATTTATGAAATAGAAACATATTCCCCTGGATTCATAAACTTGCGCCAGGTGCAGGAGTAGCGTCGGCGTTCTAACACCAAATATGGCCGCCGAGCGATCCAGGTACGAGCTGCTCCCACATGCACTACCGGCATATGCTACACCTGCACAACTCCCGGGCCCTGTATGCTAATTACCCCATGTGCAGCAGTGTAGCATGCAAATGAAGGTATGTAACGATCCAGGAAGTGGTGCAGGTGTAGTGTAAGCATGTAGAAATGAAAACCGTAGAAAACGGTTTACATTTTTGCAAATATAAAATCGGAGCCATGACAGCTGACCAAACACATGCATTATATTGTTAATATTGTTAATATATGCCAATGGCTAAATATATAGCCATTGACATAAAAAACATGTACAAAATATAAAATTAACATTTAATATATATAGTCGCACTATCGCGACGTGGAAGCGAAGGGCAGCAGCATGCAAAGGGGATTGCAAGGAAAATATAAAAATATGGAATAAACTTGCAATGTAACACATATCACGATTTCCCCATAACAGTCAATGGGAGGCATGCTACACCATACTATGGCGCAAGGGTTGTTAAGGGGCTGTGACAGTGTAATGCACGGTAGCTAGGAATTAGTAGGCGATGTCATGCAAATGAGAGGAGTAATAGTGAATCACAGATTCCCTGCTGGTGTAAGGATGCACCTCACAGCATAGCATTATAATGCTGAGGTGTGCCCTTGAGATAAAGATGACATCAAGAGAGGGGCATGTTGCCATTGCTGTAAGCACATTGGAGCATTGCTAAACCGGTTTGCTCCTAGCTAGGCAAAGCTGCAGGATAGGGGTGTGTTGAACTGGCCATAGCTTTGCTTAGCTGAGAGTACACAAGGTAACTGAGTATGCATGTGAACGGAGATGAAAACGCGCGTAAACCCGGTAAACAAGTTTGCATGGTGCGCACTGCAGCTGAAACAGGAAAGATATAGGAAAGAAATAAGGAAATGCTGCAGCAGGGAAATTGGAGTACAAATGACTAATTAACACCTGGGAGCCTACAGTGGGCCATTGACAACACATAACAAGGCTGCAAGCAGCTACCTGCCGAACAAGAAAGGGGAGGGGCTTTACTGCAAAGAAAACAGTAAAGTGTCAAAGCAGAACAAAGCCGATTTGCAGTATATCAGCTACAAGACACATTTTGCCATGACTGGGTAGGGAAAGTATGAAACCAGAAAGACGGCAGGTGGATGCATGCCTGATAATGGGAGGGGATCCAGGTTTAAAAGTGAATTAAAGGGCAACAAATTAATCAAAGCGGGCAAGCATATCTCCACAGTAAAGGCCCCACAGTTGCAGTACTCATTGCAAAACCAATAATTAAGACACGCTGCAGCTGGAATAGCTCATACACACCCACTGACTTCAGCAGCATCCATAGCACAATAGTATAAAGTGTGAAAGCACCTCACACACATGTGTGTATTCCCATAAACTCTGCACCAGTGGTATATACAGACAGGGGAACTTTTAGTATGTACATGTTAGGGGCTGCCACAGCTTTGATCCACCAGCATGTGTTGAAGACTGAAGGTGGTGTGGAGGATGATTCATACGACCACCTCAAGCACCAGAGGAGGAGGAGAGTGTTCAGACCTAGGGTAGCCTACCAGGGGCTACATGATCTGGAGATAGTAATGCGTTACAGGGTGGAAAGGGACATCCTACAGCAACTTGTGGAGCTGTGCCGGCCATGCCTCAGAGCCAGAGCAAACAGAGGGGAACCCATCCCAGTGGATACGAAGGTATGTGTAAGCCTAAGAATACTAGCTACAGGTACCTTTCAAATACCAACTGGGGATATCATGGGGCATCAGTATCCAGGGTACTACACCAGTTCCTGGATGCCATGTTACCACATGCCAGTGAGCACATATACTTCCCTTGAACATAGGAGGAGTTGGCCAGAAATATGTGTCTCTTCCACTGTGTGGCAGAATACCCAGAGGTAGTGGGCGCAATAAACTGCACGCACATACACATCGAGTCACCACCCATTGAGCAGGGTAGGTGCTACATAAACTGCAAGGGATACCCCTCCATTAACTGCCAGGTCATGTGCAATGTCAAGGGCATTATCATGGATGTGTGTGCTGGCAGCCCTAGAAGCTATCATGACTCCCACATCTGGCCTGCCTCACAGCTGCATCAGTTATTTGCCAGGGGGGACATCCCAAATGGCCACCTGGTAGGGGATTCTGGCTATGCACTGGAACCATGGATGATGACTCCCATCAGAAATGCACACACACCCATGCAGGAATGCCATAATGAGGCACACGCACAAACCAGAATCACCATAGAGCATGTGTTTGGGATGCTGAAAATACGATTCTGTTGCTTGCACATATCTGGTGGAGCCTTGCAGTACTCTCCAGGCATGTGTGCCCACATCTCCATAGTATGTGTCATGCTACACAATATGCTCCTGTGGAAACAGCTGCAGCAGGGACAGAATGGTGAAGGCCCTCACAGCCCACCACCACCATTGCCAAGGGCCCCTCAGGCACAGAGGTACTCAGACCATGAACACCCTGAGCCAGCCCCAGTAGACAGATGGAGGCATGCCTAGTATGCCCATGCCTTGGCAAGGAGGGAACGTATAGCACACACACTGACAGTGTAGGCACCTAGGGACTGACACCTTTCTCCACCTGCACAAACAGTAGAAATGGATGGCACACACACAAGACTTCCTGTAAATTGTCATGTATAGGCAGTCTACTGTGTGCATCCAACATAGGCAGCCCTCAACTATTGCACACACAACTGCCATTGGCACAAGGTAAGTCAACACCTGAACAGTAACGTAAGCTATCAGCATGTGCTGATACTGTATGCATAGGGTCATAGGTAGGTACTTGGCTAACTGCCAGAGGCCATTCATAAGCCCAGCCAAAATGTGTCAGCTTTTGCCACCCCATTGATTCATTAACTGTCCCTCTGTGGAGCAGAGCCAATGGCAGGATCCCTGGGGTGCATCTATTGTTCCCCATCCACTCTTCAAGGTTTCTCTTGCAGAGTGTTAGTGAGGGGCTCTGTATAATGTAGTTAGGAATGTTGTTCCAAAGTATGGGAAGTGTATGTGACAAGAATCCGTCCCTCCAGCATCTTCCAGTTATTGTTGTGGCAAGGTTCAGCTCACTACAGTGTGTGGCTCACTGTGACATGGATTCCCATAGGTGGAGCATATCCATTTAGCCTGAGTTCGACATGGCTGTGTTGGCCAGAAGAGATCGTCTCTGGGTAAACGAGATGCCACTGAGTAAAGCAGGAGTTTATTCAGTCTGGCTGCATAGGGCATATGTTGGAGGCCAGTAATCCCCTTGGCGAGGTACATTCGTGGACCTCCTAGCTGTTGGAAGTGTCTTCTGAGGAACATCCCAAATGGGTTATTATACCCTATGATGGGACTGATGAGTGATGAGTAAAGGGGCACTATAACCCCAGTATGTTAGATGGGAACACTTTAGTAATCAGACGGCCTACATAGAAGGATGCCCTAACTGCTTTGAAGATATGGTTGTCAAAGGGGAGATCACTATCTACCTTAGTCCCCAGATACCCCATTACCTCATCTGTATTAAAGTGCCTGCCACTTATGTGTTAATATGTGGGTGCTTAATATTCCACAATAGAATGACCATGCAGTTAGTGGCACTTGGCTGGAGGCCATGATGTTGACACCCTGTGTCGGCCTCTGTGAGGTTCCTTGAGGGATGTCTGTGTCAGTTGGACTATCAATCATGACTCCCAGTTCGCAGCCATTGCCAAACATGGTCCGCCGTAGTCCACCTCTGTTTGCCGGTACCTCTAAGAAGTATATGCCAAACAGTACGGCTCCCAAGACTGAGTCCTGTGGGATACCAGTCATGACTGGTCAAGAGTTGGACCTGGAGACCGCAAGTCGTACCCTGTGGGTTCTGTGTGTAAGCCCGTTGGCAACCCAACCTGTGATGTATGGGTGTATGTACAGGCTGGTGTGTTTACCAATAATACCTGAGTGGGGCATGGTGTCAAAAGCCTTGTTGAGGTCCAGGTAGTATGTGTGAACCACCTCTCCCATCATCTAATGTCTTGGTGACTGTATGTAAGACATCAAACAGGTTCAGTAGGCATGAACTGCACTCAACCCAGCTGACCTGGGTTGGGTCACGTGTTCGGAGGTTACCAATGTCTTTGTTAATGAGTGTCATGAGAATGCGATCCATACCATTGCAGACCAGTCTAGTCAGGCTTATGGGGTGGTAGTTACCATGGTCAGTTGTGATTCCACCTTGATGGAGTGGAATAACTGTTGCCACATGCCATTGTATGGGCATGTAGCCTGTAGATAGGCTGAGCTTGGAAAGCTTAATTAGGTGGGGGGGTCAGGTTGTCTTGTACATTTTGCAAGATGCAGTCTGCTGTTAGAGAGGGCCATTTCCACCTGTGTGTCTTTGATGTGTGGGATACTGTACCTTTTGGATAGTGTTTTGGGCTCTTTAGGTGGTGAAGTATGCACTGCATGTGTCTGCAAGGATGTTGGCGATATCAGTAGGGTCAGCATATTCTGTGCTATATTTCACTGGCACAGTGCAAATCTGTGTGTCACCACTTAGATCCTTGACATAGCCAAAGACTTTGTGGTTATCTTTCGAATCCTTGCATATTTTCCTGATGATGTTAGCCTTGGATGATGTCATGAGGGACCTATGTATCATACTAATAGTGTTCACGGATGTCTGCCCTTTGTGGGATTTGCTGTTTGTCTGGAACACTGTCCTACTTCTGTAGTATAGCCTGTTTATTGCAGAGGTCCACCAGACTGGTGTCCTTGTCTAGGAGGAGTGAGTCTTGGATTACCAGTAATGGCACGATCCATACATCTGTGTAGGTGCTTATAGATTGCATTTGTAAATCTGTCTGTATTTTGAGCAGTGTTTCCCCTGAGCATGGGGTCTGCGAAACCCCCCACCCCTGTCACTAGTAGTGTAAATTTAGCTGTAGGAAAGGTATACACTGTGGTATTAGTGGATGGAGAAGATGCTTGGGTGTGGAAACAGTGAATAGTTCATGGTCAGATCTAACCAGTGACAAGTTAACCTCTGCTGTGGTGCACCTGTTGCTCATGTTGGTGATGACCACTTCTAGTATGTTTCCACCCCTCGTTAGGGAGGTTACCACCTAATACAAGGCATATGAGGTGATAAATTCCAGGAAGCGCTGGGCCTGGAATTGAGTACTGGTGTATGTTTCCCAGTTAATAGTATGGTAGTTGACATTGACCAATGCCAGGGTGTGCGTTAGCACTGTCGTGTTTTCCACTGTCTTCAGGTAGGTGGAGTGGTGGTCCTGGGTAATGGAGGGTGATCCATAGCAGGCCACAATTTTCATAGCAGTTGTGGCTGATGTTAGCTGCACCTGGATGATCTCAGAGGTATCATGTTGCCTCACTAACCTGCAGGTGTAGGTATCCCTGATGAATATGGATACACCCCCTCCATGTCTGTGTCAGTCCATGTTCTGTGGCTGAAATGTGTTGTATGGGTTGTAGTCTGGTAGTGCTGGTGTGCTCTCAGGAGCCTTAAGACAGATCTCAGTTACTGCACAGATGTTGACATTGTCCATCCTGAGGAGTGCTGTGAGTGCATGCATGTTGTGATCACAACCCCTGGTGTTGAATATTATAACCCTCATTGATTCTGCTATTGTCCTGTTTACAGAGCTGGTATTCACCTTTGAGACTCTCCTAAATAAGGTACCATGGGGGTACCAATAGCCTTGGCCAGTATTCCAAAGCCTAAGGCTGACACATAGGTTGGTATGGTATTGTTGCATGCATGTTTCCCATCTGTGCTTGTCTTTCATCTCTCCTGTAGGTAACCTACTTGTAAAGAATAGAAAGCCTTAAACTTATACAAGTCTTCTAGCTTCCAGGATAGGCTTTTGGAGTGACTAAGTATCAGTGTTCTGTATGTTCTTGCTGTCCTTGACTGTTTCCTGACTACATGGTTATTTCTCACTTTATATTGTGATCTGAAATTTTGTTTATTCACATATTATGGCTGTGATGGCCTGTACATTAGAGGTTCACAGATAGCCTACTACCCATCTGCCCAAGGGCAATTAGAAGCATAGCTACAGTGTTGGCTTTCTCTGCACCACTGATGAAGTAACTGAGCCTCTGTCAAACATAGCCAATGAAGCAGTTCCAGGCAGAGTTGCTGGAAGCTGTTGAAGACTGGGTGGTGGAGGGTGATAGGGGTACTTGGTGATCTAAATAGGGCACATTAATGTGACAATTCAACACCATTCAATTTCTCCAACAGGTCTCACAGCTATCAAACTGGACAGGCTCCCCCACCTCCTGGCTGCATGGTTCTGGGACACATGATCCCAGGAGTGTATATTCTGTTACCCATTCACACAACAAGGTTTCCTTTGAAGTGTGTCAGTGAGGGGCTATGCCTAATGTAGTTAGGAATGTAATATACATGTCAGTGATGTCTGCACACACACACACACACACACACACACACACACACACACACACACACACACATACACACACACACACACACACACACACACACACACACACACACACACACACACACACACACACACACACACATATATATATATATATATATATATATATATATATATATATATAATATATATATATATATATATATATATATATATCTATATATATATATATATATATATATATAACATATATTATAGAGTTACATCAATAGCCATATATATAAACATCTATGAACACACTTCGTGACACAGAAGCACTCCAAAGGAATTGAAGTGTACACAAAACACATGCAGCTCTGGTATTATAACTAATAATATCAACCTAATTCACCATAGAAGGGATGGTTGTTGTGTATGTGAAGATTGGGGTGGGGGAGGAATGATGGGTAATGAAATCATGCATCAAAGAGGGCCAGGGACAGATGTTCAATAAGTGAACTGGAGGAGTATACATGGAGTATGCGGACAATATAAAAAGGGCACAAAACAAGAACCTTTCTCATTCACACTGTCATGTCACATTGCAACACCTAATTTCACAAACGTATGAACATTAACATGTATTATACATATGTACACCAACTGACTGTCATATTTGTTTTCAGTAGTGAGGAATGCCTGTAGTAAAATGTATATTCTAAACACAATAACATTTGCACATATCTCAGATGCCTTAGTGGTAATGTCAGTGACTGTGGTGTTCATGGTCCCGGGTTCAAAACCTGCAAGGGCTGTTAAGTTATTTTGAGGGCCAGAATAAGGGCTGTTGGATGCAGGTAGATTAAAGCACTCTTTAGCAGATGTAAGTGGGTTTGCGCAATGGTAAGCGGCACTGAAATACGGTAAACGGAGAAGCTCTTCACAGGTTTAACCTTTGCTTAACGTCGCACAGACCATGGGCAAACCTGCTTACAACTGCTTAAATGTGCGTTATTCACACTTTCCCTATCAGTGCCTTCTCTGAGAGGTAAAATAATAACACCATACATACATGTGTGTAGACAGCATCCAAAGTGTTCATATCTGAGTATAACATGGACCATAGCAATCACACATTCTGCCTCCCCCCAAACAATATGAACATAACATATGAAGAGTATATGCCAATACACTATTACAAATATGTTCTATGGACACATTCACCAGCACAACTGCAATGACTGCAAATATCCATGACAGAAATACACGGACAGCTTTCATTTTGCAAAACTTTATTACATTCCAATGTATTGCCAAAAGGATTCAAGGACTAACAGTACCAGCATGCTATACAGGAAGCATTTAACAGTGCCTTAATGAATCAGCCTGAAATTACCACAGTATTAGTCCACTAAGGGATAGGTGTTCACATAGGGAAAGAACACCCACACACATATAGACATTGTATAAAAGGAGTTCCTACATGTCTGCATGTGCTATGTATACCCACCAACATCTACTCCACAACCAAAATAATTACATCAATACATACTGTCATACCATAACCAATTATTCAACTACTGTACAACATCTGCTGAAACCTTAACATACCTGGATACAGACACACTAACATGGCCCTATGTGAAATAGTTTCTGTTATACAATTGAACAGCTGCTGATGTTACAGGGTTTGTATGAACTAATCCCATTTTGGAGGGTTGAAAGGTTCATACACCAGGAAGTGTTACTGAGTAATGATTATAAGCACAGTATGATACACATTAACACCAAACTAAATATGTGTGGAAAGCACACTGTAAACCCCCTAACATTATATGCATAGCTATGCAGCCTTGAGCTGGTCAAACATCCTGGCCAGACTGAAACATATGCAGATGTATTAGGTACAGACAAACCCTGCACAAGTAGCAATGTTCAGAAATATAACATCAGTGCTCACATTTAGACCAAATCCTCTAGACATTACACACACTATATTAATGTTTGTCTCCATACAGCTGTTGCAATAGATTTCAGAAAACACTTCCAGGCTGTCTTCCTCACAAGTAAGACAAAGGGACAATGCCCAAGTGGAGTACTCAGTTATACTCCACTGTTGCCATGGTATTGGCTGAGACAATAGCAGTGCAGCTGATGTGCATGTAATTAGCTACTTAGGAACACCAATTGGTTATCGGGATAGCACATGTTACTGATCTGTAACTATAAAAGGTTGCCTTGTCACACATTCAAACCATCTGTATCTACCTGTAGGACACTACAAAACACTGAAAGACGAACCGAAAATGAGTATTATACTAGTCAATAACACCTCCAATTACTAAGAAGGTATGTATAACATGTAGCATGTCTGTGTATGTAGTACTTGTTCTGCAAGAATCACAGTGTAATCAATGCATATAGTGGAAATAACTATCGTGTAGCGATGCATTGTTGAGCAGTAGTATTGCTTGTAGTATTCTATGTGTGTACTGCTGCAGGTCACAAGGCAAACTCCTCATAAACCACAAGGGATGATATCGGCTTACAACTCATCAATTCGCTTCCAGCCACTGTCAGTGTCAGGACTGGTCCAACAAGTATGTGCTATAACAGGAGATAGTATATGTTGATATATTATAACAGTCGACATATATATGGCTGTATACGTAAGATGAACATGTCAAAGGTGGGCTTACTGAGCAAATATGGTTTGCATTGTGGGATATTGTGCCAACAACTGTGTAATTTACAGTATTTTAGGCAGATGTGTATTCCATTCTATATAGCAGTGCTTTTATGTTATGCAAACAGTAATTATGTCTGTTGGCAATTACAATACTCAATAACAGGATACATATCACTTGTATTCATCTGACAGTTTAGCAGCATGATAGCAAAGATAATTGGAAGAGCTAGGTAACTATTCATGCACATAACACATGTAATATCCACCTATCTAGTATTATTTGCAAGCAATAACAGCTGTGCATGTGTATATGTTATGCAAATGTGCAGTGACCCTTGTTACAGGGCTGGACCTCTCTAGTATCATTTGCAAGCAATAATAGCTGTGCATTTGTACATGTTATGTAAATATGTAGTGACCCTTGGTACAGGGCTGGACCTCTCTAGTAATGTGCAGTGATCCTTGTTACAGGGTTTGACCTCTGTAGTATTGTTTGCAAGCAATAACAACTGTGCATGTGTACATGTTATGCAAATGTATAGTGACCCTTGTTACAGGGCTGGACCTCTCTAGTATTGTTTGCAAGCAATAACAGCTGTGCATGTGTACATGTTATGCAAATGTGTAGTGACCCTTGTTACAGGGCTGGACCTCTCTAGTATCATTTGCAAGCAATAACAGCTATGCATGGGTACATGTTATGCAACTGTGTAGTGACCCTTGTTACAGGGCTGGACCTCTCTAGTATCGTTTGCAAGCAATAATAGCTGTGCATGTATACATGATATGCAAATGTGTAATGACCCTTGCTACAAGGCTGGGCCAAATGGCTATCTGCACACCTACATAAAGTGGATATTGAGTGTAGAGACACACTGGTTGAACTACCAGGTTTGTGTAGCCTAACCTCTCATTGCCAACCTAACAGCCGCTTGCACATGCTGTATGTAAGGTAGTGCACAGTACTGGTAATGAAACAGGTTGCATATTATCTTTAACTCCAGTGTAACATCTGCAGTAGGAGTGTAAGATGTAGGAGACTGCTGCCCATGTGTACTAGACACTTCATAGGTGATGGCTCACACTATCTGATTATATCCTGATCATGTTGATAGTGGCATCAGAGTCAATTGATACATGCCTCTGTTTGGAGAGTGGGTGTCTGTGCCCAACACAGCTCATGGTCCAGGTGGATATGTGAGTATATACCCAGAGAAGGAAACAGACCTGTAGACACTTGCATCATTTGTAATTAACTAACAGAATGTGATGTGCTCCTCAGAGGAGGATTGCTGCTAAAGGTAGCTACAATATTTCTATAATAGCCAGTGTTGCCATGTCCATAACACAAATATTTACATGTGAGCATCACTGTCTATAAAATCTTCATAAGCAATAAGTAAACTAAATACAGTACTTAGTATTTGTAGTACTGAATGCTCATACAAACATGTCCACCAGTCAGCTACTGGTGTTTACTAATGTCAGCTTTGTGTATGTGGCCATCCTGGAGGAGTGTAATCTCTATGCCATGTACACTGCCAAACCCACCTAACACCACACCCCACACATTGTTTGGGATGCAGCTACAGGGGTAAGCTGGAAGGCAGCCCACTCTACAGCCATGACTGGACTGGACAGTCATGAGGTGCAGGTTAACACATGCATCTCATCATCACAACCAACACACACCCTTACCAGAACACAGTAAGGACACCCACACACACTACCAGAAATCACACACATTCACAGATGCTTCTAAGTATTTGGCCAAACAAGTGACCTCCCAAGCTGGAAGAGACAGAAATTAAATACACAAACTGTATGACATAGTTTGCATGATTATGTCACACCTCAGAACACGTGGCAGGAAACATGCCCAACAGTACTCATTTGTGAATGCAAACTCTAGCACTATGTCACACACCAACATATATGAGAGCATACATACTGTCAGCTGCCTGTCTGCCATGATTAGCTACATACCCATACACTCAGACCACCCTTTGAACTATGCACATGGCTCTGGCATATTCCATGTTGTTGTGCAGGACTTGTGATGTAGTAGCCTGGACTACATGGAAACACATGTAGGAACTGTCAGGTCTTGCAGCCCATGCAGGTATGTCTCAAGGCCTGGGTAACATTCTGCCATTGGCCAGAATGATACTGCAGTACAGGGACAAAAGGAATGTATTCCACAATTGTCTAATGTAGTGGTGCAAGTCAAAGGGTATCCAGTATATGTCTGCCTGGGATAACATGGTTGACAGACCATGATGCTTTGCCAGGCAGGGCATGCACCTGTCACCCCTGGGAATCTGGATGCTGCTTAGGGCTCATGCTTCCCCTAGAGTGCCTTCATCATGCACAGTTCAAGTGAAGGTCCACTGCTGTTACAGGGACAGCCAAGCAATAAACTGTGGGTCTCTCTACACAATGATACATGTCAGAAACACTATATAGACACACATATGTCAATCTCTATCATGGACAACATATCTCTGCAGTGGCTGAGACATGTTTCAAGGCTGCGGAGAGCACACCTGCATGACCATGTTATAACACATACCTCACCTCTTGCCCATTATCCTTTTTTGGAACACATGGGCCACAGGTGTGTCCATATTCCTGAAGGATATGTACACCCCCACACTAGTTGCACATGCATAACTTCAGATGCATTATGCTGAGCAACTACCTTTGTGCCAAAGTGGAATTCAAATTGCACCTTGCAACCGATCACCCACCATGCAGCAGATTTTCCAACTGTCATAATATGCTGTAATGGGGAAGATTAGGTCTGAGACAGAAAACCATAATAAGAGCTACTCTCAACTATTCCATTATGAACTGGGAAGACTCCTCATGTACCAACACCTGCGCTCAATGTACATTGGATTCCATCAACCCCAGTGACCTGGATCACAGTAGTCACACAAACAGGGCTAACAGTATGCTACACATAGTCAGTCTCCAAAGCCAATGTTATGTTTCCTAAGTGCAAAGTGGTGACTGTCATGACACCCATGCAGATGGACAATTCATGTGCAAATGCTGAATCCCACTCAAATGAACCTTAAGCTGTCACATACATGCAATGATTGTGCCATTAAAACAGAACCAAGATTCAACTAAACACAAACAAGAAGGCAAACTGGTGGTACCATGCTTTAAACTGTACCACAGAAAGTAGTAACTGTTGCAAGAGTGAACACACATGAGTGTAGTTGATCCCTGGTCAGCCTCAGTAAGATGCAGATATACCATATAAAACCACACAGAGCTACTGTGAAACTAATCAGCCACATATTATGAGGCCAAACACAGAGCATTCTATAGATGTGTCATTAATCATAATGGCAACAACAAGATCTGCCATGCTGCACAGCACTAGGGCATGGAAAGTACTCCACCTACAGAAATAGCACCTGTTCATCCAGATAGGGTCTTGGAGAACCTAAACCCACTCCCACCCCCCAACAAGTACACTTAGTAATATATCCATGTACACTACAGGGCCCCTGTAATAACAGCTATGCAGGTAAAAGCTGCACTCTCTAATGCCATACATACAGCTTTCATGGGACCTGTCAACATCCCAGGGTGTATTCTGCACAAATGGGAGAACAATCAGCTATCTATTTACACATCATGTTCAATCATAGCTCCATATCAGGCTGTGTACACACCGAATGGTGCACAGCAACAGTTATCACACCCCACAAAGGAGGAGACACCATTGATAATGGGAAATAGTGCACAACTGCCCTGCTGAGTCTGGTCTCTAAGGCCATGAACCATGATCAACATATTTGATGTACTCATTACAGATGTAGATGATAGTAGGGTTGATTCACACTACATACCATGACCTCGCCAGGTCATAGGACACCATCACCCATACTGTGTTCCAGCTACACTCAGTAAACTAGGGGTATATTCCTATGTCACAAGAGTGGTTGGCAACTGGACTGCTGGCAGAACCAGCACTACAGAATGTGGCTGACTAATACACGCACATCAAACCAGTGCCAGCCACAGTAATACAGGGTCCATTCCTGGTACGCCCACTCTTTGTTATCTATACCACACAGACTAATACCAAAGACATCTGCCTATTGATGTTAGCAAATGACTATGAACTAGGGGCAATAGTTGACTCAATGTGTGCTGCGTTCAACATACAGAAGGGCCTTTGTGTGTCAGATGTGTGGTGTGTGATGTATGGCCAAAATCTGACAGCTAAGTATTGCATTGTCATCCCCTATGTTAAAAACCCTGTACCATGAACTACCACCTAGGCAGCCATCAACATACCAGCAACTGTGTGTGTATGGGATGCAGCAGGGCAGTAGTCATTCCTTTGATAGTTACTTCACCACACCAGTCAGGTAGTCGTATGTGGCACCCCTAATCATTACAGGGTGCCATCCATGAATATAGAGATAATTGTTAAGCCATACTCAACACTCATGTGACCCATAATAGATCACATATTTCCTTTAAGGGTTATTGACCATGCGTTGATGGCCTACACTGCCCTTTCCAATCCCTAGCTGCACTAAGTAGCATGCAGCCTACCCTGAGTAAAGCCATATCCAACCCAGAGGTTGGACATGTTACACTTAACACATCCTGATCCCAAATAAACAGATACTTCATGGACATCAACCTTTCTAGTACAAGGATCATAACATGCCTGACAGATCTCTGTCCCATACACTTAAAATATTCTTGCCATGCTATACATCCCTGTCCAGTGAAGCTGCACATCGCCCCTCTTTGTGACATGGTGTGATGATCCCATGCCAAATATATCAGTAACCCTGTGGATCAGTTCTGTGGCACTGCTTGAACTGGCTACTGAAACTTACCTGTTTGTTGCCTACAGCTAGGCAACCTGTCTGCTTAGGCTCATAAATGGCCCAGGGCATATAGCCTACTAGTTCACTATGACCATACATGCTATAGTTGATATCCAACCCTGCAAATACCATCAGGCTAGCAATTGTCTCATGTGTTGCACATGGGAAACACAGGCAATACATGGCAGGATGCTACACAGCTGTACAGTGCCATGTAGATGTATACGGCAAAATACATACATGCATGCACGTCTGCAGGGCCACAGGTCATGTCCCTAATGGCTATGTATGACTATATATGTGACATATGCACAGCATCAAGGTTGATTGCATTAATGTGAACACATCCAGGCATGTGCTGATAGGTAAAGACACCAGTACAGGCAAACAGAGATGCCCACATCAAGACAACATCCACATGGAGTATGAGCAATGTCATCACATGACATGCACATATATGGTGATAACATCACATCACCAGTAAGTGTCAAATGTGTGTGACTTAAACATGCCAGTGGTGTTAGTGTCATGTAGATTTGCAAAGACTTATTTGTAATCTTAATAAATGTGATACACATGTATTTACAGCTGTACTTCGTACTTCTCTGTGAGTTACTGTGACCTGTCTCCATCATTATGTCTTCCAGGTATGCCACGAAGCAGGCTGCTAGTGTACACCCGCTTGGAGGATGAGGTCCTCATCCCATACCTCCTCGACAACCATTCAACGCTCTTCAGCCATGTGCCACAGGATGCACTGCAGCGGGATGCCCTGTGGGATGAACTCCGCAGGAGGGTAAATGATGTTGGTGGTCACAATCGCACCTATCAGCAGGTTCGCTGAAACTGCACTGACCTCATAAGACAGGTGAAACAGCGTGCTAATGCAATCCCCAGGGAACAAGGTGCAACAAGTGGGGGGGCACTCACCCAGGCCCCCACTCACACGTACCGAGGAGCTACTGGCCAATTTGGTGACACCTGCAGACCTCCATCCGCAAGCTTTAGCTGGTATTGTGGAGGTGGGTGCCTCTCAACCACTGAGCCTGGAGTTGCCTGGTATGTCAATACTGCACATATAACAAAACTATATTTCACATAGTTACATGTGTTACTGTACAATATTTAATGTAACATCATATGCAAGGCATATATGCACACATTCCACATACTATAGTCTGCTACTCTATGTATGCACAGATGTGCATACTCCATAGTATAGTGTATTGTACTGGCTTATTTGCTAACATGGACATTGCACCCTGTAGCTATCACACAGGTGTGGATAATGATCTTACTGCTGTGACACTCCTGTTTAGGTATCTCTGGCATTTTGCAGTGACAGCAGCCCATGTTAGGTGAGATTGTTATTATTTACCAGGCTTGATAATGCACAGATCATATTAATTACATGCTATTTGCCATAACACATGTACACATAATGTATAGTGGTCCTGTTAATAGACACTGGTCAGACCTGCAATGCATCACAGTGGTTACTCATGTGAAACAACTGAAGACTATATGAAACACCTACACTAAACCTTCCAAAGTGTCATTGCCAGATGTGTGGACAAGTGTGAATACAATGGTGGAGGTGTGTTTCACTGTAGAGACAGGTACTACATATCAGCATTGCACATGTTGGGAATACAAACAGTACTGTACAGAGAGCATATGTGTGCACACACTCTAGATGTGTTGGAGCTGGAGTATGACCAGCCCACAGGATACACCCTTGTGGATTATACCCTTGCTATAAAATTCACAGAATGTCATGTGTTATCTGACATGTCCATGACATGTAGTGGGCTGACTGCTACACTGCTCAACTATCCTGGAAAACATGATGTTTCACATCCCATACATACCACTCTTTGTCTGCATAACCTTGTCCTCAGTGGAGCATATGACATCTATGGGTGTATGTCATATGGGATAACACTAACATGTGAAATAGATGGCCATCACAACCATTGGACAGAACATGTGTACACATGACCATGGAGGATGGCCAGAGACATGAAGCAACACACACAGTAGAAGTGATGTACATGTGTATACACCCTGTTATACATTGGCTCGGCACAATACAACTATGGCCTTTGTGTAATGGTGATATTGCAGATGTGAAGCACTAAACATCATACAGGCCTGTGCACAGCTTGTGTAGGCATAACAGGAAACCACCACATAACATGTCTTGAACATCTTGAGTGTGCCATGACATGAAAGCATTCACCTTTACAGTATCCAAATACATATATGTGCTGCACAGCATACACATACAAGAACATCAGGCCACAGATACAGTACATTCACCTTGCTGGTGTCAGACATCACTACCATGCCTGCTCCTCGTGTATGTGATGTACACAGATGGCATGTGGGACATAGAGTACTGCTAAGTTAGCCATGTGTGGGCATAGTTGCCAGGCATCAGTAATATGGTTGCAGATGTGCAGGGGTGTCATCCATATACCCTTCTGTGACCTGTGTCACACATTCCACATTAGGGTTTAGTATGTATACACCTCAGTGACATGGGTCACATTCCACATTAGATATGTATTGTATGTGAACATAGTCATGGCAATGAACTGTATCAGTAACTCACATTGTATAGCAATAGTGAAGCCACATGATGTCCTGCAATGGCTATGCACATCAGCTCAATGTGCAGTATGTCACTGCATATTTGTAGGGTGGACAGACAACATTGCGTCATCTGAAGGCCCAAGTTAGTATAACATATCCCTGCATAGGGACATCATTACCATACTGTAGACTGTAAAGGACACCATTGTGTTACACATGTATGCATGTCATTCAACATGTCAGCAGAAGACATGTCATACTACATGTGATTGGCAAAGTCATATGCTACACATCAGGCTGGTGTACTGTAAACCTGTGCTGGTCTGTGGCACCATTGCAAAGTAGGGACAGCCATGTCAAACATGTGTGTACAGCCACATGCACAATGTCTGTAGACTCAGCTCAGGAGTAGGCGGAATAATGTTGAACAGACATGCTCTGCTTTGGGGGAGATATGCAAGCTAGGGATCAAGCAAACATAGTATTCAGTCAACATACCCTTCTGCTCATGTCCACATACATAGGGGTGGTGGCCAACACAAAGCATCAGTGGCAGATGTACAAAGGTCAGCGATGGTCTGTTAACATGTGGTGTATGTTGCACACACCATGGCAATGTGGTGCAATGCTACAAAGTGCATGCAATGTGTTGCAGGTATGCGGCATAGGCTACTAACACAAATGGTGCAATACAGGTATATATGCTAACCACCACTATAATTGTGTAAGGTGCATGCCATCTGCTATAACACATGCATGCTGTTGTGTGCATCTCAGGGATGTGTGATAACTACCACTATAATTGTCTAAGCTGAATACCATCTGCCATATTACCTGCATGAAGTGTGTGTCTGTGTGTGTCTGTGTGGTATAACCTGTAATGTACATTTCTTGTCTTTCCCTCACAGGTGTTGATGTAGGTGCATTGCCCTCCTGCGATCCACCTGATGTTAGTGTCCCCACAGACTCTAGCAGTGATGATGATAGTATGACTGAGGCACAGGTAGGGTTGTCAGGGGCTGAATCTGTGCCATTGGCTGCCATTCCACTTGTATCCCCCTCATCCTCACACACAGTTCCCCTGCCTGCACATATCCCATCACCACTGGCCATAGAGGAAGGACAGTTGGTGGGTGGTAGCATGGAACAGGGAAGTGTGGAGACTATGGAAGGTCTGCCTGCACACCATGATCCCAGTCAACTGACTGGTGATGTCCCACACAGGCATGTGCACAGTGCTGCTCGTAGGAGGACCACTGGCCAACATGCCCCTGCGAGACAAAGCACATCAGCTGGAGTCACCAGACGCATGTTTCAGTCTGTAATGGAGGCACAGGCATGTGCTGAATGGCACAACAAAGAAGGTCTGAGGCTTTAGAGGGCTGCTGTCCATTCATTAACATAAAACATCCAGGCAATTGCAAATGCTCAACATCATCTTGCAGATGTTTTGGATAGATGATTGGGTGACATGGTGGGAGTCCTTGACCATGGCATGTCAATCCTCAAGCGTGGAATGTCTGTGCTGGAACATCTGTCGGGAGTGAGGCATCGGGCACGTGGACGTAGGTCAGCTACATCACCTGTTGAAGGTCTCCGTGAATATGCTACTGCACATGCTCGCTCCCATAATGGTGGTAGCAGCAGCAGTACATCTGGTGCTTTGCAGTCCACACCAGGATACATCAGGCCACATGCACGTGGTCCTGGATGGTCCCAACAGGGACATGATGGCAGTGGACATGTGTCATCAGACAGTACTCAATCTGGACCTCTGCCTGGTAGTGCTCGTGCTACCCCTGGCAGGTGCAGTCGGACACCGTGAACTGTGAAACCTGCCTTGTACAGTTGACAGCTGTCAATAATACCCCTGTATAGGCCAGCCACATGCCAGACCTGTGTGCATGCATACACACACACATCAGAAACAAATGTAGGACACCTCAACACACACACATGCATAACATCCACACACGTCCAATGATATCACAGGCCCTAACACACACACATGATGTCATCCAATGGCACAGCCTAGGCCTCTGGCAAACATGATCACCTTGTGCATATGATGATGCCTGTGCCGCATCCCTGTCATCCACACCATCGGTGCAGGGACATGCTCATATGGTCTGATGCACAGGGTGAACATACTAGGTAGACAATTGTAGATTAATATTGTTGAGTACTGTTGACAGGCAGCAGACATACCACATATTACAGTTTTAGAATGCATTTTATACGTTTGACAGTATGTATCATGTGTAACAACATTAACAGCATGTTGATCTTGATGTTCTGCTTTCCTCTTTCAGGTGTAGTTGCATGTGCCAGGAGATGTCAGTGTTTGTGGTTAGTGTCCCATATATACATGTTGACTACTCACAGGTCTGTATGACAATACCTGCATGCACTTTGTAGCTTCCACATCACAGTTATAATCTCCCATGTTTCAATTATGTTTACTGTTCTAATGATCCAAGAGTATGATAGCTGTGTAGTAAGCTACTGTGTTCAGATCCGTCAAATCCATAGTGGGTGACATCACAGGTATAGTTACCTGGAGCGGGGAGGAAGTAAAAGAGTGGTATAGCGGATGACAAGGGTAAAGGCCAGTGGAAATAGTGGCTTCTCATTGGGAAGCAGTAATACCCGCTGCCATGACAGCATGCAAACACAGACACACCCACACACTCAGGGATTCACAGACACAGTAACACACACTCTGACACACACACAGTTGCCAGTGTTCGGATGAGAACCCCTGCCTATGTGCATATCATCATTCTAGTACTACGCAATTACAAGACGTGCTACAGAGATTACACATGCACAGGTAGTCGGAATGGCCTAAGATCGAGGACATCCACAGGGATACTACAGTGCAGTGAGTGTATGTGGTTCATCAGTAGGCTATATAACAACAAATCACACCCCAGGGTGTACTTCTTAACAGGCAGTTAGAATGCCCTTCTGATGATATCAACAGGGATACTAGATTTCATTGAGTGGATGGGGGAGGGGGCATTAACATTTCACTATGATAAAATGCAACCTCACTCCAGGGACCAGACAGCCATACACATGGACAGCCATACACACACACACACACACACACACACACACACACACACACACACACACACACACACACACACACACACACACACACACGCACTGTGGCATTCACAAAGATATACATCTATGTCACACACATACAGACACTTGACATGTGTGAGGCTCAACCACCTGCCTATGCCTATCTTTCTACACTTCACTCTGTACTGATGTCAGCAACAGTGTTCAGGAGAGTGAAAACATGTGGGATGTATTTCCAACCATACGTGACATATATGGATGCAGACACACCCACTTGTGCCAGTACTGTGAATCAAACACCTGCCTATCTCATGATAGGTATTACAGAAGTACAGCAGTATAACATTCGCTACAAAGCTTACTGACTCTTTCCTTTGCCAACTGTGCTGATATATGCACAATATATGCACAGGGGAGGTATTACTGTTACAGGTGTCTAGAGGTTTGCCTTCAGTATCACCCTTACTGCATTCTACATTGTCTGTCTTCCACTTCAGTTAACAAAACCAGACCTTAGCCGTTACACAGGTTATTGTATAAATGGTTGTAATACACCAGTGAGTTGTGCTCAGTAATCATTCATCTCCAAAGTAACCCCACCACTTAGTAGTCATGTCCAAACATCTGTCCATACCTCATGTACAGCTTACTGTACTTTGAGCATATCACCATATACAGTTGGCAATGTTGAGGTGGTATTGCAACAGCATGATAAACTAAGACAACAGTCACCTTCAAACATCAGACACTGCCCACACATGGAATCTAAACAAACATCAATACATATACACATATGCGGTCTACATCAGAAAGTGCACTAGCAGGTCAAGAGGATACATTCCACACCTTTCCCATGCCATGTGTGAAACATAGCTGAGCATTACACCATAATAGATGCTGTATTCATGTACTGGTAGGACACAACCACCTTCACCGAGTAGCCAAAGTATACATATATAACAACAGCACATATCAGCAAGACACATACAGCATTATTCCATGTCATACTCCTACAAACTGTTACTTGACAGTGCCATGGTGAAGCCAGGGCACTGTAATGGTCAACAGTGAGCACATCATATTTGCCACACACACCTCATGTTTACTGGAAGAGTGCCAGCAATGTGCTCTGTTAGAGCTAGGCAGTACACTCATTCAAGCATGTGTGAGGTCTGTGGCTTGTAAACATCTCACCCCAGCACATACTGGCTATTGTGGTACTAAGGCTAATGTCCAGATAGCACACAGCATGCATGGCTTGCAATTGTTGACATGGGGTATATGTAGGAGCTGTGGGCACACATGGCTGTACATGTCATGAACATATCACCTGTGACTACTCAGGATCATACAGAGCAGAGCTGGATTTCCCTGGGTCTGTCAATACAGACCTTGTGTAGGTCCTATGATTCTGTTATTTGGGTATGTTTGTAGGCATTGCATTAGGTGGACATGTCTAATGACATACATGCCACATGGGTTGTTGTATGATATGATAGATGTCATGGATGACCAGTAGAGAGGGAATATTACCTCTGTTAACATAGATATCAAACCTTATCTACTCTTAACATACTATCTACCATGTGCATGTGTGTAATGACTGTAGCCACCTGTATGTAGAAAGGATAATGAACGCTATGGTAATGTCATTTATGTTGTATGAGTGTGGGATGTACATATCCAGGGCAGGTACAGTTAGGTCATATCCGACCATGAGGGTGTTGTTTACTGGTGTACAGCAACAGTCGACTGTGTTAATGTTGACAACATCCGAGGGACCCTGGTATGTGTACAACTGAGCTGGTTATAAACAGTGCTATTATTGCATTGCATAGCACATTATGCAGCTGTGTCTGTACATGGATACTTTGCACAGTTGATGTAGGCCTAGGTATAGTCCACCAATCGAAGGTTATCTGGTGGTCTACCATACCATGTCATACCACATATGGATGTGTGTTGGTAGTCTGGGGACAAGGTGGTGGATGTATATGAGGATACAACCTAGAATGCAGTGTTTGCCACTGTCACCTGTACCTGACTCATCTGTGATGAGTTATGTCAGAGTAGTGGTCTTTACAAGTGAGTAGCCTTTATGAATATGTGGACAACACCACCTGGAATGGTCCATACCTGTGTTATGGCCCACATGTCTGGATCTGAGTTATATGGTGGAAGTGCAATTGTGCATTACAGAGCCTTCAGCCAGGTGTTCCTCACTGCACAGATGTCACTATTCCCTATTGTAGGTTCTACATTGAGCAAATGGATTACTAAAGCCACACATATAGCACTGGTTAGCATAAGCATCCAATGCAATTGTCTTGCAGGTGTCAGGGTGTTACTTCTGTGTGTAGGACATTTGCCTTGGAATGTGACTATATGGGTAAATGTGTCCTAGGTATTATCCACATTCACTTGAAACATGGATGCATTTGCTCTGTGTCGAAGGCTTGTCATTCAGGCATGACAGCCCAGAATGACAGAAACTGGACAACCTCATAATAACAGCAAGACATTGGCTTATTGTTTTGGTCTAGCAGTTGCCACTCGTACCATGACATCACTGCAAGTGACAGTAATGTGCTCAGTAGCAAATTCAACATGTAAGGTGATGAACAGCATCAGACATTGTGTATATAACCAATGTGAGATATACTTAGTGTAGCAGTCCTGCTAATAAGGACAACTACTAACACAGCCGGGAGAGGTCATCTTGATACCTGCTCCTCAGTACCATTACACAATGTGGCTCACACATTATGCTTGCTCATGCCACTGTTCCAAGTATAATGCCACTGTCCACAACCTGCTATCAATGTATGCCTTTCAGGGCAGCAAGGTGTGTGACACATCCTGTAGGTAGCATCCGCCTGTGTGTCCCAGTTAACCTGTCTGTCATGTCCACACATGCATGATTGTGTATACTTAACATATATATGTCAGTACTTCATGTACATGTATGCATGTGTATCACACAGCACAGACACAGATATATCATTTAAAGGCCACATACAGATATATGGTAGTAAACCAGTATGATGTGCATATATACTGACAGGTAAGATGTACATAGCTGTAAACCTGTGTGTTTACAATAGAAGTCCATTGCAACATGTTCTGTACATGTAAGTGTATGAGCATGCACACTGTGGCCTTCTGTGGTTAGAATCGGAGTGCATCCCAAACAGCCCTGTGCTACTAAGTGTATGAGTGTACCCACTGCCACCTTGTGAAATTTGAGTCAGTGCATCCAACAAGTCCTTTGTTTCTAAGTGTATGAGCATGCCCAATATAACCTTGTGTAATTTTAGTCATAGTGAATCCCAAACGGCCCGGTGCTACTAAGTGTATGAGCATGCCCACTGTCACCTTGTTTAATTCGAGTCAATTCATCCAAACAAGTTCTGTGATTCTATGTGTATGAGCATGACCACTGTAACCCTGTATAGTGATAGTAGTTGTCCATTCCACAGATGGGCATACTCCAGTTGATGTTCCTGTTGTGCTACAACTATACCTCTCAGGCCTACCTATGTACTACCTGCAGATGATGTGTCTTGTTTGTGCATACAAGTTGTAATGGATTAAACACACAGGTTTACAGCTATGTAGTTCATGAATGTCAGTATCCCTGTTGTTGTAATCAATCTTAGAATGGGCATTCTGACTGCTTTGGAATGTATAATCTTTGTGGTGTGTCTTGTATCTGCATAGTACTGTAATAGTGATCTGTACATAGGCAAAAGTTCTGACCCTACCACTGGCAACTGTGTGCGTGCATGTCAGCAAATGGCTGAGTGTGTGTATCAGCAAATGGCTGAGTGTGGTTGTGTGTATTTGTGTCTGCATCCTGTCATGACAGAGTTTTTTGCTGCATTCCTAAGAGATACCACCTTTTGCACTGGCCTTTATCCTTTTCAACTGCTAAACCTGTCTCTTCCCCCTCCCCCCTCCCCAATGCAAGTAATCAGTCCTGTGATGTCACCCAGCTCAGAAGTGGAATCAGAGTAAGTGTAATTGTACGTTTTGTGTGGAACATACCCCAACTGCATACCACTGCACTAGTTACCTTTACATTGGCAACGTGTATGCACAATACTAGCAAGTGTGTGCGTGTTTGTGTGTGTGACTACCCTGTAGCCAGGCATACACATGTGTAATGTCTTTTAACATGCTGCACACCATGTTAGCCATCTGTGGTGACTGGTGTCTACAAAATATTACATAGTTAGGAATGGTAAAGAATACACAGTCAAGAACGACTATAGTTGGGTATGTTATTTTCCTGTGCCAGTGTCGAGCAGTGACACAGAAGTGGTCGCCAGGGTGTAAGTCCATAGCCATCATTCCCCCACCCAAACTCCACAATCCCCGGGGTAGATTATAGTAGCCATCATTCCCCACCCCAAACTCCACATACACAACAACCATCCCTTCCCTGGTAAACTGATTAAGATTTAAATGTTATAACACAAGAGATTCCTCTGTTTTGTGTACACGTCAGTTCCGTTGGAACCCTTCTGTGTCACAAAGGGTGTTCAGACATGTGTATATATATATATATATATATATATATATATATATATATATATATATATATATATATATATATATATATATATATATATATATATATATATATATATATATATATATATATATATATATATATATATAAATGTGTGTGCATGTTTGTGTGTGTGTGTGTGTGTGTGTGTATATATATATATATATATATATATATATATGTATATATATATATATATATATATATATATATATATATATATATATATATATATATATATATGACAGTTGTACAGATGTAGACTTGTCTTTGTTGTTTCCACAGAGTACAGTACTTTCAAGGGTACTGAATATATGTACAATGAAATGACTGTTCCATTTTTTTTCTTCTGTGTGAATACCAATAGTAAAGATGCATTAAAAATCCATGTGCAATACTATATGCAACCCAGATGGTTTAGCGGTAGTCCAGTGACCTCAGTGTGTGCATCCAGTGGGTACAAGACCTGCAAGCCCTGTGATATACTCAAATTCTGAATCTGAATCAGACAGTTGTAAACAAGTGTAAATGTGTTTTTTAGTAAGCAGCACATACAACACACACACAGACATGTACAACACAAAGTGCAATTTGAAATGCCCCTTTTTTGCAATCTTATCTATGTCACCCACCTACAAATACACCTCTGGAACTACTGTAACTCAATAATCATCATGGCATGTGCTGTAGTGTGATAAACTAGTTTGGTAGGTGTTCTAATCCCAGACAGGCCAACTGTGTGTGTCTGTCTGAGAAAGAAATGCTGCTTTTTAGAGTATGCACACACTTTACAATTCACATATTCATTTTTGGCAATCCTGCTGATGTCACCCACCTAGAAATACACCTCTGGGACTGCTGCAACCCAGTATTCTCTGTAGCTCATGCTGTAAGCATGTAATGATGTAGTGTGATAATCTAGTTTGGTAGGTGTTTTAATCCCAGACAGGCCAAATGTGTGTGTCTGTCTGTGTCTGTCTGAGAAAGAAACAATGTTTGTTAGAGTATGCACACTCTTCACAATTCACATACTCACCTTTGGCAATCCTGCTGATGTCACCCACCTATAAATACACCTCTGGGACTGCTGTAATCCATGCTTCTCCATAGCACATGCTCTAACTGCGTAATGCTGTAGAGTGATAAACTAGTTAGGTAGGGGTTCTATTCCAATACAGGCCTACTGTATGTCTGTGTCTGTCTGCCTGAGAAATAAACAATGCATTTTACAGTATGCACACTCTTTACAATTCATATAACCACCTTTGGCAATCCTGCTGATGTCACCCACCTAGAAATACACCTCTGGGACTGCTGTAACCCAGTAATCTCCGTACTGCATGATTTAACTGCTTAACGCTGTAGTGTGATAAACTAGTTAGGTAGTGGTTCTATTCCAAGACATTGCAGGTGTGTGTGCGTGTGTGTGTGTTTGACAGAGCCTGTGTAGAGGTGGCTGTGAGTGTCTAACCACTGGACATGCTGGGGTGTGGATTTTGTAGTTTTCCTATATGGTGTCAGTATTATATGTCACAGTGTCCACCTCACGAGGACTACAAATGCCAATCAGCCAAGGGACTGTGTTGGCAAGCCATACCTCTACATCTGGCATAAGGCCTGGTGAACAAAGTATGCAACCCTACTATTACCCGGAATACATTCTGAACCCATGTGTCATACACAAACACACTTGCCTAGAATATCCCGCTATGTTGCTAGTACCCTGCAGATTGATGACAGATAGTAGGCATGGTGTGATTGCAGTGGGCTGCAGAGGGCATGGCACCCTGTCCAGCAGTACAATAGCTGCATAATTGCAGACAACGTGCCTTCACTATGTTGCCCACTGGATGCCTGCAACATATATGGTGCCATCAAATGTGATCCAGAAAGACAATACAATGCCTTACACACATGCCCTGTTTGGACAGATGCCACTGACAACAGGGAATACCTGTATCATGCTATCAATGCAGGTGGAGGGTCAACCTGCTGTCTATAAGCAGGTCCTGCTACACCAGTCCAGTATTGGCATATCTGATGATAACAGTCTGTGTACACAACATGTGCCAGCCAAACCAGGTACACCTGTACATGTCACTGTGCATTATTGTGGGACGTGCACATCCCAGGCAATGTCCATGTCAAGGACTATTAAATACAGACATGGCATGCATTGCAAAGCAATGGCAATACACAATGGTAACCATGATGACAGGACAGTTCATACAATACCCATCTGTGTGGGACACTGCAGACACTACACCCCTGAACCACACTGCACACCATTGTGGGTGGTGTGATGCCAAGGATTACCCCTCACCCAGCTTTGCACAGCCAACCATTACATACCCATGAAGCAATGCACACATGCATGTCCGTACTGGCACCTTGTGTCTGCGTGTGGGGTATGATGCTCCCAACCACAGTCACACCCAGTATAACTTCCATTGGCATACCGACTGATGTCAGACATGTTCACATGTCCTAGCCCATAGAACCTCCAGATATCCCCTGTGGTGCATGTAGTACCTGTGCATTACTGCAGTGTGGCAAATTTAGTAGTTAGGAAGTGTATTTGTGGCCCTGGCAAAGTGTGGCAATGTGTCTGAGTCCCTTAGACAGTGTGGTTGTGTTGACAATGACATCCGTTCATGTGGACAGCCATGTGTGCTACACCTAATATATGTCTACTATATCTCTGTTGCAGATCTCGCTCAGCAGCACACATATATGTTCTTACAGCACACCAATATGTCAGCTTTGTGGCACATGGAGTAACTGCATACACTTGTAATAGTAATGGCTAGTCAGTCAGGGGTTTGAACCCCTGTAGGTGTGTGAAAGACAATGCTTAGGTTTTAGTCTCCAAGCCCTTCTTTGATGTACTTTGCCTCTGTCTGTCCCTCCCACACACTCTCTGGTGGATGCGGAGTTGTACACCTGCTCAGCAGCAGCTTGTGTTTTGTAAGTGATGTTCATGATCAGTTGATGGCCTCTGCACCTATTGCAGTCCTTCTGTAGCTGATTGCATATGGAACAGCTGTGGTGATGTTCCCATAGCCAATCGCATGGAAACACAGTACAATATCTAGGAACATCATGTTGGTGTTTGCCCATGACAGTTGCTGTGAGTGGAACCTGGATCTGGTGTTTGGTAAACGGCATCACAGATGATATCTGGATATTCCTCATACAACATACGCAGTGGAAAATAGCCTAAAAACAGGAGGGTGATGTGCCAGACATTACTACAGTGTGTAAGTATAGCTATGCTTCATTGAGACTATTGCCAGTTTAACAAGTTGTGAGTGGTAATGGTTATTCTGCATGGTTTAAAACTGACAAGACCATGCTCTGTTTGTGAGGGAACCCCCATCTGTATGGCCATCTGTGGACTGGTCAGTGTGTGGAACCATTTGTTTCCTGTGTTACTCACTGACCACACATCTGTGAACTGCAGAAGCATAGTGTGAGGATTGCAGTCAATACATGGTGATAGTGATGAGAGTTACTGCCATCGCATCCCTGATTGGACATATGTCACATGAAACAGTGGTATGACAGTCACTGCCTGAGGTTCTCACAGTGACATGCCAATAATGGGCCACTATTTATAGCTGCAGTCACAAGTCCTCTACACTTTGTAAAGATGTCATGCAGTATATATGCATGTGTTGTGCTACCTCTGCAAATGCATGCCATCTGCTGTGTTAGGTTGATGGTCAGATCTACGCATGCTGTTATAAGTAATCCTGAATGCTGTTAACTATTACTAAGCCATATCTGTGTTAAAACTGCAACACCATAGGCTGTACGGGTTTGGAGGTCCGGGCAGAACCCCCTGTCCCACTTCAGCTGGCCATGGCACCGGGCACCAGCACATCTGGGGTCCAGCCTTGGACCTCTAGCTCTGTTGGCTCTGTACCACCTTCTGGTGGAACTGCCACTGAGAATGGGGCTTGTCCCCCCTGAGAGCAGGTCCGGATAGGAACTTGTCCACTGTCGTGCAGTCCCAGACGTGGTGCGTAGGAGGCTCAATAAGGGGTTTTGAGGCCAGATACACCAGCTCGAGGGCAGAGTGTCACATTTAGAGGGTGAGCCTGCCCCTTCTAGACAGCTCTCAGCATAGCCACCTTTGCGGCTGTTTTGGTGCAGTGGTGGCTGCCCATGGCTGGAGACCTCCGTCCCACAGTTTCCATCTGAGAGCTCATGGGCTTGTGAATGCCAAACACCCCTCCCCGTCCAGGGTGTATTCCCCCCACATGTGTCATATACCGATCCTGTATGCTGTCTTGTCTGTCATCCTACCCAATCTATCCTCCACGAGCATACCTACTCTCCTTCCCCCACATCCTTCTCTCATCCTACAGAAACAAAAGGCTAATCTGTTCCTAGAACAACATTTTCCCCATACATAGCTGTCCATTTCACACACTTGCCCACTGGACACATGCAACCTTTTTAATTTGCATCACAACATACTCCAGTTGTCCTCACCCCTGTCTCTCAGGCACACGATCCTGGTATGCACATGACTCCTAAAGGTTCCAGGTACATGTGATGCAGACAACCCCATTGTACACATGACACTACCGGTCCCTCTATGGTTACCCCATTTACCTTTTTCATGATGATGATCTCGCACACAGCACCTTGCAAGAGTACTGTTCTCACATAATGACTGGACAGGAACTGTTGTGTTAATGTAAATAAAATGCACAGAGTGATGTATATGGCAAATGCACAAATGTTTGCGTATATTAATGACACATGTCTGTCTGAGGGACTCTTGATATTACATAGGACAACACCACTACATAATACAGGTGTTGCTGGTGTATTTTAATGCTTTGTTGTCACATGGGATGTTCTTGATATATATATATATATATATATATATATATATATATATATATATATATATATATAATGTATCTATATCTGGACATAAACACACACACATACATCTGCATGATGGAATACATTTCCTATACTGTTGAATGACTGTGCTGGATGATATGTCTGTGATAACTTCTGATGTATGTATACCTCCCATGGCTTAGTGGTAAATCACATTGGCTGTGGTGTGCAGGTTTCTGGTTTTGAGCATTGCAAAGGCTGTTTATTTTGTTTCTGGGAAGAACAAGGCCATTGGATAGGGAGGGATTAAGGCACATTAAAGCAGTTGTGAGTGGGTGTGCATGGGTTTGCGCGGAGCTAAGCAATGCTAACCTCCGGTTACAGTTTCTTACACTCAGTTAGCCTCTACATTGCTTCACCAGTGTGATACTCGCATTATGGTGGCCAAACAGGCTTACACCCGCTTGCTCCTGCACTTGCAAATGCACTGCATTTGGTGTTTGCATCTGACACTCACACCCCATGGTGGGAGTGAGGACTATGATATTACCTTGTGATGCCTATTACATTGGATTACATGTCTTGAGTATCGGGAATGGCTGTCCATTAGATGTAAGCATGCTGCTCGACTGTACAAAATCTGCAGCCTGTCCAGAATTTGATTCATACTATCAGTGTGTTCTCTTACAATCTGCACCTGTCTGGCTAATACATGGGAACTGACAGCATTCAATACAAGCAAGTAATTGGGTTTTGGAACCCACATCCTTCAGCCGAGTCATGCTACTGCATACCTATTATTCTATCGTCTTTCTAAGGTTGTAAGTGGAAAATGTGCTTTCTGTCCCTATCAGACCTCTCAAACGATTGGGGAAAAATATCAACTGAATCAGGGACAAGTCATGACAACATCAGGGACACATTTAAAATATTAGTGCTATTAACCTAACACATTGACAGACTTAGAGCATATGAATTAATACACATTTTCTGAGGTAAATAATGTTTATAACTCTTAATTGTTGTCATTATTCATTATGTGTAATTCACCACCTTTCCTCCAAAAGTCACTAGTGTTAGGAGGGATTAAGTGGGACAGAGTTAGAATTTGAGTCAAAATCAGGGATGTCCCTGTAAATCAGGGAAAGTTGAGAGCTATGGTCCCTATTTTTCCACCAATGGTTTATTTCCTGTCCCGTGGATTTGCACTCAGAGGTTGAGAGGTATGGGCGTAACATTCCGGGGGTGGTCCTAATACGACTGTGCCAGCCAACCCCTGCATGCCTAGGCACATAATTGCATACCCATAATTCCCCCAACTGCCCCTCCTCTACAGAAATCATCCTTACTGTGGGTACAGGTGGGGTATAAACACACCACTACACACTGCCCACTCTCCTCATGTCGGGACACATGTCATAC